>NC_081423.1:79730059-79885059 GCF_949786415.1 Peromyscus eremicus
ACGTACAGCCTTCATCCTCAGCCGCAGACCATTCTGCAAAATGCCTTTCTCTTTGGAAGCTGGCCTGGTTTTTCTGGTAGCCTGTGCCACAGTAGGAGGAAGCAAGGTAAAAGATGTATGTGTGAATGTCAGCTATCCCTCACGGCCTAAGGGATGCAGGAGGAGAAGAAGGAAAGGGTAGGAAAGTGAGGTACATAAGAGTAGGGGATGAGTGAAGTAGGGGTACCCCCAACTCCCAGCTGACCTCATGAGTGACTGCTGCCAGGGTTCAGCCCTCCCAGGGGTTCCCATCTCCCTTAGTCACGTGATTTCTATTAAGATACTAGGGTGGTAGCTACAGCTGGTTCTCACACAGAGCAAGAACCGGTATGTGTGACTCTTCCCACCGTCCGAGTCACTGATCAAGTGAAGAGCTGATTGCTAAATGTTTATCAGGACACCACTGGGTGATGGGGGCAGCCTCAAACCCAGGCGGGCCATAAATGCGTTAGTGTGCACTATTTCTGATGTCCCTGTGACACTTGAGATGTACCCATGTGGCACTGTGATCTGGTTGGGGTGAGACTAAGTGTATGCCACATGCACTAGAGGAAATGTTTCTCATATATGGTTGTCCTAGAAGGCTGTTAAGTAGGAAGGAGTGTGTGTGTGTGTGTGTGTGTGTGTGTGTGTGTGTGTGTGAGAGAGAGAGAGAGAGAGAGAGAGAGAGAGAGAGAGAGAGAGAGGAGAGAGAGAGAGACTGGGTCTGTTCAGGGGTACTTCCAGGTGAAGTGTGCCCAGATGAGTCTAGAGCATCTACCTAGCCATCAAAGGGAGGAGACCCATCTGTGCCCATCATGAGGGACAAGGACAGAGCTGACATACACACTTTCTAAGCTCAAAGAACTACTGGGGTGTGGCACGCACCAGCGTCTCGTCTCTGCATCCGGGAGGCAATGGGGTACTGAGGCAGGCAAGGGGTGCTCTGAATCGGAAGAGCATGCATGCAGGACGCGCCACAAAGGCCAGTACAGGGGGTACGAGCCTCCCTCTTGCCCCTCACCCTTGCTGAGGAAAGCTATCTCCTTCACACCATCTCCTCCTCCCCCTCACCTCCCATCTACAGTTGCTATCTGTGGGGGAAGGAGAGATGGCTTCTGTCACACCCACCACGGTCAAGGGCTTCAGGGAGGGGGAGGAGAGAGCTTGTCCCTCAGTGGGCTTAGAGCCGGAGCCTTGACAAAGGAAGCCTTCAGCTCCTCTCCCTGACCACTAGGCTCCATCATCATCATCAGTTCCTGCCTTGAGGCCGCGCCTGGCTGCCAAGCAGTCCTGCAGACCTCTTGCTCCAGGCCCTCCGAGGGGCCACTGTCTCCTTCACCCGGCCCGGGTGCTGCTTTCTTTCTGCCCCACCCCTCCTAGTATGTGAAGCGGAAGAGGAAAGGCCTGAAGACAAGAACCCTGCTCGGGAGGACCTGAGAAGGCAGGAGGTCTGGTCCTACGGCCCTCTAAGTCAAGTCCCTGGTGTGGTATGGCTTGGGGCCCATCCCTGTTCTGATACCTGGACCTACCGTCAACCCTCCTGTCTACAGCCTTCTGACGGCCTGCCCATCGTGGCTCACTGTGCCCAACTCGACTCTCGCTGTCCCCCATTGTGCAGGTGCCAGGCCAAACTCCCCAGCCTCAGAGGGGGGAAGGGAGCCACCGTGGGCCGTCCAGGGTTAGGGCTATGTATTCCTTTGTTCTTCCTGAAGTTCCTTCTGCTACAACTGGTGCTGAGTTAGGAGGTGGGCTTTCTTCCCCTCCCAGCCAACCTTCTTCTTCAGGTGAATCCACACCTTTGGGGAGACAGATGACCACGCTCCAAAAATGAAAATAAAAGTCTCCACTCGTCTCCAGTCATACTCTCTGCTTGCCTTTTCTCCTTCTGCCTCAAGCCACCACAGAAACCCACAGGGCATTAAAGCCTTCATCCTAAAATGAGTCAGGGCCCTTGAGAGCTGAGCTGGGGTGCAAGAACGCCCCCCTTTGTGCCAAACAATGGCTCTACTTGATGGCACACTCCATCTAGCCCCCTGGAGGCCAAGGAGCAAGATGAGCTTCCTCGGGCTTTCTAGACACAGCCCTGCCTCAACACCCACCCAAGGCCCATGTTTGATGCTAAGAGGGGGTGAGGGTCCCGAGTGCCTAAGGAAAGCGTTGGGAAGCCCAGAGTGCGCAGCCTGAGGAGCTATGCTCTGTCTCCAGTCACAGGACCGTCTACATTTCCAACCAAGGATTCAATGACACGAGAGATGTTTCCCTCTATCAGGCCACAAGGACCGTCAGGGGAGTTGGGCAAAGGCCAGCTCCAAACCTCCTGGCTCATTCCTCCGCCTCTCACTCAGGAACAAAAAGGCTTTTCCAAGGGAGGAAGAGGTAATAGAAGGTACTGCTGTGGCCAAGGAAGACGCTCGGGAGAGTAGAGCAGCAAGCAGCTGGCTGACCCCTGGGGAAGCTGGCAGCCCCCCCCACTGCCCTGCACTGCATATATTCTCTCCCCCCAAAATAGCATCTCTAGAGGGGAGCGAAGGGGGTTCTCAGCTCATTGTTCACTCCTTCCCACAGTGCTTTCACAGCTCTCCCTGCTGTCTCTCGCGCCCTGGTTTCCCTGCCCAGCCCTTCTGCTCTGCCTGTACCCCCACCTTTTTATCCTCCTGGGTCCCAGGACCTCTTGCCAGGAAGAGAACCTACTGACCTTGGCCCAATCTGCCCGCTGTCTCCTGTGCCCCCACCCCCTTGCTCTACCCTCTTCCTCCGGGGAAAAAGTGAATTTAATGTGCACAAATTGAACATCAAAGGTGTCAGTGAGGTTATAAGCCACAGTCTTTTGGTCAAGGAAAGAAAAATGGCCAGCTGGGATGGCAGCCCAGTGGTAGAGTTCTTCCTACCACATACAAGGCCAACAGGAGGGGTCCCTCTGAGGATCTCATGAAGGCAAGGCCCAACATGTGGAGACCTTATTTAAATAAAGACGCTCTCCATCAGAACTGGGAGGCCCAGGAGGGAAGGCTGCTCTGGGCCCTGACTACCCAGTTCTAGGGACTGGGACTTCACATTGAGCTCGGATTCATCTCGTGCCATAGACTCTACCCATACGCTCTGCTGATATTGGCTGAGCTGTTTCTTGTGTGGAATGTCCTCTGGCGTCGCTCACGGACCAACGGGAGTCAGGCTCAGGACCTGGAGAAGGTTCAGTCTGACTGGGAAGACAGGCCACAGGCTGGGGAACATGGACAGGGGACACTTCCCAGCTGGGAGGATTTCCCAGTAGCAGGAGCGGTTTCAGAGACAGGGGCTCACAGGGTAGGGATGTGGAGTCGTGCTGGGGTGTGTGGGGTTGAGAGGCTGGGATGGGTGTCATCTGTTTAGTGTGAGGGTGGATGAGCAACAGTGGGTACACTTCCTCTCCCCCAGGCCAGCTGTGAGGCTGACCTCCTGTCCCTGGCACCGTGGGAGAGTTGGAGGCAGGGAAGGAGCCCCTCAAAATCATCCCCCCAAGGGAACCACTTGCTCCCCTTGTTATTTCTGGCTCCATCTTCTTGGTCAAGCAGGGTGTCAGCGGCAATGCAAATGAGGGGGTGCTGGAGGTGCTGGTGACACCCATCCTGTCCCCCAGCTCCTCCCTGTCTTCCCCTGTGCCCGCACTAACACAGCAGCCTGGACCGTCTATGAAAAGCGCCTAGTAGCTCTGCCCTTGGCCAAAGCTGCAGGTTGAGGCTGCATCCTCAGGGACATCTGCTTTTGCCTCAAGGACAGGGTAGGCACAGGGTGGGTCTCCAAGTCCTTCACTGCACCTGCCCCTCCTGCCCTCAGTCCCACCGGGCCTCAGGCCATGAACACACAGTTGTGTCCTGGTATCGGCATAGATGCTGGTGAGAGCCGTGGACCAGGACCTCAAAGCAGAGCTTCCTTCCCAGGTGTCTCCTGGGCAGGGCAGGGCCAGCAACTTTATAACACTGGGCTTGCAACCCCCTGGGGATGGAATTAGATCTCATGGGAACTTATGGATGGGGTGGGGGGGCTCTGTGGACCAGTGAGAATCTCCAAGTCACAGGAACGGATGTAGAGGAAGGACAAGAAGAGAACATTGCCAGTGGGTTTCACATCTCCCTGCTCTCTGTCCTTAGCTAGTCACCCCGTCCCAACTCCTCCCATTGAGCGCCCCCCCCCCCCGCCCTGTTCCCTCCCCTTTAATGCTTCTCTTTCAGGATCTCAATTCTCTCTGTGGTGGCCAAAGTTGCTCTGTTTATATTCTTGCTGAAGGAGAGACAGCCTGCTCCCCCTCACCCTCCCACCAGCACCTTATAAAGATGTCACCGAGTGAAAACCCCACCCCGTCTTCCTCAGCCCTAATCAGCTGGGTGAGGTGTTTCTCATTAACATGGCTCACTCCTGCACACACCCCTCCTTTTATTATCAATCAGCTCCTTCTCAACAGAGGCCCCGGGTCTTACAAAGAGCTGTCACCTCCCTCAGGGATCACCTGCCACAGCCATACACGGACCTAGGACAGAGGCAAGGGTCTGCACGACCTGGGACCTCCGGCTGGGAAAATCCTGGGGGGCAGGGCAGAACTGGAGAGAACGTCGACAGAGACATGCCCTGGCTAACTTGGTATCTGCTGAGTTCTCACCCTCACCCCTACACGTGGTCGTGGTCTTTGTGTCTGTGCTGAGCAGAGCAAGTGGGTCCACAGGATCTCTTCTCGCCTCTCAGGGGTCTCCCCTCTACCTCACTCAAGTGGAAGTTGTTCCAGTCTTCCACCTTGTTTCCAGGAGCCTAGAAATGGTAACCCGTTGGTCTCTGAACCCTGCAATTCTCAGCCCCCCTCCCGCTGCCCTCTGGGCTCCAGAGAACAGTTCAGAGCAAATGTCCTGTGTGATCACAGTCCTGCTGGAGAGGTGGAGGGATAAGGGTCGCAGGTTCCCCAGCTCGCCTGCTCTCAGACCTCTTAGGAGTGTCAGATGGAAGTCTGCGGCTGTGGAGGGGACCTAGATGGACGCACACTGCCTTTCCCTCCTCCGCCTTCCCTTCCAGCCCCCAGCAACGTTCTGCCCTGTACCTGAGCCTTTCCCGGGTCCCTAGAAATCAGGGAGACAAGCTGCCAGAGTCTGCTCCCTGTGTCCCCATGTTCTCTTCACCCTGATGACAGGGGAGAAAGTCCAGACAGGATACCTGGGTTCCCTCCCACCCTCGGTCACCCTCAAGGGCTATGGTCAGGTTACCCGGTCTGCCTGTGCCCGTGTGCCAGCTTACTCAGGCCCTCCTTCGCCTCTTCTCAAGGCCCAGGGTTTCCCTTGCCTTCTGTGTCCCCAGGACACCCCTTAGTCTCTGTGTCACACTAGTTGGTGCTTCCAGAGCCATGGGGGCCACTAAGCACTCATATACCAGATGTTCCAGGATCTTCTTTCTCAGGGCTATGAGCCACATCTGCAAGGTGGTCTACCTTTCCTGGCCCTCAGGAAGGTCTTGGCTGCAGACAGCAGCTGCTTATTTCAACACAGGAGTCGGGGAGGCTGGCCCTTGCTATAACATGTGGAGGGACAGCTGCCATGTTCTAGAGCTGAACTCAACCACTGACCAACAAAGGCCTCCATGTCCTGTAGTTTTCTTGTTCTTCTGTTGTTGTTGTTGTTTGTTTTCAAGACAGGGTTTCTCTGTGTAGCCATGGCTGTCCTGGAACTCACTCTGTAGACCAGGCTGGCCTCGAACTCAGAGATCCACCTGCCTCTGCCTCCTGAGTGCTGGGATTAAAGGCATGTGCTGCCATACCCTGTGTCTGTATTTTCTTTCCAGTACCAGGGGTTCAAACCAGGGCCTTTGTGTATGCTGGATAAGAGTCCTCCCACTAAGCCACACTTAGAGTCCTCCCCAAGTCCCTTTTTCTGCTTTTAAGTGACCATTCAGCTAAAAAAAAAAAAAAAAAAAGTCTTGTGGAAATGAAAGATAACCAGAGTCAATGAATGAATAACTCAGACGTGTTTTTTCTTTTTTCTCCAGAGAGCACAGTCAAGGCTGAGGCAAACGTCGTGAGTTCATGACCCTGCTCTGACCTCCTGAGTTTGGGGTGTTTGAGGTAGCAGCTGAGCCTGGCTCTTCCTAGTGCTTCAGACCTGTTCTAAATGAAGACAGAAGCCATGTGTGATCAGCTGTCAGTACGATCAACAGAATCATAGAATGTGGGCCACCCACACTTTCTAGTGCCAGCTCCGCAGTGGCTACGGTCCCCGAGACAGTTTCCAAGACCTTCCAAGTGAGGGTCAAGGCCCTCCACCCACGGAAGCACGGGCTGAGCGCAGATGGAACAGGTAAGTTTTATTTGGACTTTCAACTTGTTCAGAGAGCACAGGGCCCTCTCTCCCCTCTACAGGCCCCCTTCCCCATGTCCCCTCCCTGGGGAACACTCAGGGTACAATGACGTGTCTCTGGAGTCCTTGGCCCCTTCCCTGCTGACACACCCCTCACCCCCTGCACAAGGAAGGAGGGGTGTGGGGAGAGGGCCTGGAAGATTTGGATCAGAATGGTACGTGCGGTGGACAGTGGTTTTCACTGCCACCGGCTGGCCAAGGCCCCAGGGAGGCTCAACGTGAGGGGTGGATTCATAGTGGGCAGCAGGCTCCCTCAGGAGGCTCCCACCTCAGCCTGGGGCCCCAGCCTCCAGCTCCCCTGTCTTTCTGAGGGGACGGCTCTGAGGTAGATTTCACAGAGGGAATATAGGGGTGGGTGGGTGGGTATGGGAAGGGGATTAGCTCTTTTGAAGTTGATCTCCACAGCACCCAGGGCCCATTCTCAGGTTCTGGCCTGGGAGGGAGGGGCTGATCACACCCACCCAGCAAACACAGGCTGAGTCACACCTGGGCTCCGGGGCATCTGTGGTGTCAGGAGCTGCAGTGGGGGAGCATGGAGGCATCGGCCTTGATGATCTGCACCTTAGTGCCAGGGACTCTGGAAGGGCCCAGGCCTGTGAGGCTGCCAGACAGTCACCCGGACTGGGGTGATGGCCCAGGAGTCCCAGCCTCAAGGCAGCCCCTTTGGACTGGATCATCGAAGGCCTGCAGGGTCCTCCCACCCCTCCGCCACCTTCCCTGTTCCCCAGGGTGGGCAGAGGGGGAGAACAGAGCTGGCCTGCAGGGACTAGTGAGAAAAAAAGATGCCTCCTTCCCCAATACCACGAGCCCCAGGCCGGTTGAGCCTGAGACAGAGGGCTGGCATCAGTGTGCAGGGCAGGCTCTGAGACCCTCTCGAGAGGTCTTCCCTGGAAGAACATTGCCCAGGAAAGACGGATACTGGGAAGGGGCTCCCAGAGCTCCTGACCCCTCCTCCTCTCCCTCCCACCAGCACTAGACTTCTTCTTGGATCCAACTTTGTTGAAAAACAGAAAGGCAGAGAGAGGTGGAGGGTTTGTCCTCCCCATCCCAGACCAGATCCCCACTCCCCAGAGGAAACCAGGAAGAGAGAGAGCCTTGGTCAACCTCCAGGAAAGAGCTAGAGCTGAGTGGTGCCCGGACCAGGGAAGACGGCACACACACATTGACTCGGTAGCTAGTGGAGGTATCTGGGGACCGCAAGGGGCAGGGGCCCCCCACGAGATTCATGCAGCATTCAAAGTGAGTGTTTGGGGGGTGATGAGAGAGCACAGAGACAGCCAGCAGGGGGAGAGGCGCCCTAGATCTTGCTGTTCTCCAGGTGGGAGTCAATGTGTTTGATGAGGGCATCATCTGGGTACCCAACAGGGAAACCCAGCTGGCAGAGGGGGCAACTGCGGATGTCAGAGCCCACTGTCTCCATCAGAAGCTGCAGGAAGAGAACGACACTACTTAGAGTCTGCCTCACACCCCAGCCTGCGCTTTCCTGGGACCCGCAACAGGGAGGGTCACAGCGTTCAGAAGGGGTCTGGCTATCCTTGCTCCAGCACCATCCTCAACACACACTATAGCCACCAGCCCAACACCTAGTGCTTTGCCCAGGGCATAGGTCTTAGAAAGCATGAATGAGAGTCACTGTTCGGTTAGCTGGGGCACACAGGAAAGAGGGAAACCAAGACCTTGACCTGCCTCCAGAGTCGCCGGGGCACGGCTAACTTAAAGCACTGGACAACCGCAAACAAGGTACAGCCCCCAGATAATTTCCTGTCTGGCTTTGGAATAAATTCGGGTCCTTCTGGGTAGCAAGGGGTAGCTATGGCACTCAGGAAACTCATTACTTCAGTGAAATGATGGAGCTCTGAAGCGGGTTATCATGCAGGACAGGCAGAAAAGAGCCCAGGACCTGAGGCTTGAAGTGGGGAACTTGATAGGCAGGCCTGTCTCGTGTGGGTCCATGTTCTGCCCCTTCTAGTATCCCCGTCCTTTGGCCCCAACATAATAGTATGCTTGAGACACTCATCACAATCCAAGAACTGATTTAGGATCATTGCCTCCTAAAAACTCACTAAGGTAATAGCATCATGGTCCTCATTTTGCTGATGAGAAAACTGATAGAATTTGAAACAGGTCCTTCAGATACTACGCAGTGGAGTCGGAATAAAGCTAGGACTGTCACTTTGAGGACCATACTTTTAATAGTGCAGGTGGCGGTGGGGGCTTGTTCCTACCAACTGGAAACCGAGGGAGAGGGAAAGGGAGGTCTATATTAAGCTAGGGGGTGTTTGCGGGTCGCCCCTGCCTACCATGTATGAAGATAAGCAACAGTGTGGGACTCCAGAGGGAGAGCAGGCTGTCTCCTGGGCACCTCAAGGGAGCCCGGCTAAGGGAAGCAGGACACTACTCACATTGATGGATGGCCAGGACTGTGCGTGCTCAGCGTGGGCGTAGGCGGTGGCCGCAGGTGACTCCGGGATGGGGAAGCCCGCACAGAACGAGGCGCAGCGGATGGTGCCCGCTTCGGGACTGGGCGGGCTGGCGGGCATGGCCCACTCCTCTTCCTCCGACGGCTGCTTCTCAAAGCGCAGGCGGATGCCCTCGAAGGCGCGGCGCGGGCTGAGCGGCCTGCCGGGGCCGTAGAGCTCGCCGCCGTAGGCGCGGGGCTTGGGGAGCGTGGCGGCCTCGGCCTGCAGCCAGGCGGGGGAGGCACCGGCATAGGCCGCGCCCTCCGCCAGCTCCGAGTAGCTGCGGCGGCCCTGGAAGCCGGCCTTGGCGTGGTGGCTGGGCGGCTTGGCGTAGGCGCGCTCGGCCAGCGTCCTCTCGCCCGGGGGCGGCGGCGGCCGGGGCTGCGGGGCCGGGCAGCTGGGTGGCACCGGCGAGCGGCGCTGCGGGCTGGGTGACTGGCACGATGGCGGCACCGGCGAGCGGCGCTGTGGGACCGGCGACGGGCAGGAGGGCGAGGCGGGCGAGCGGCGCTGCTGGGGCGAAGGGCACGGGGGCACCGGCGAGCGGCGCTGCGTGGCGGGGGACTGGCACGGGGCACAGGGCGGCGGTCTGGCAGGCGGGGAGGGCGAGGGGCACGCGGGGGCCGGGGAGTGGCGCTGTGACAGCGGCGAGTGCCTTTGGCCTGGGAAAGAGATAGCGAGGTGGAGTGGCGAGCCAGGGGCTTGCGGGGACAATGCCCACCCAGGGATGGGGAGGTGGCTCCTGGGCCCAGCGCCCCTGCTCCCCACACTGGGGGCCTGCCCGGCTCTGGCAGTCTCACCTGTGTTTCGGGCCTGCTCTTGCAGCAAAGTCCTCAAGATCCTCCCCTGCAGGGAACTCAACTCCCGAAGCCGACCCAGCTCCTCCGTCAGTTCTGTGTAGGCCAGCGCCAAGTTCACCCTGAGGTCAGAGGGCAAGGGGTGGGGAAGAAAAGGAATGTGGTTCTTCTGCCCCAGCTGGAGAAAAGAACGCACTCTGCCTTGCATCTTCAGCACCTACCCCAGCTGCAGGATTCCTCTCTGCCTTTAGGGTCCACCTCTTCTGGGGGAGCCTCCCTCTGCTTCCAGAGACGTTCCCCACATTGGAGCCCAGGTTCCCCGCCTAGGGCAAGGATGTGGA
Organism: Peromyscus eremicus; assembly: GCF_949786415.1. Lineage (NCBI taxonomy): Eukaryota > Metazoa > Chordata > Mammalia > Rodentia > Cricetidae > Peromyscus > Peromyscus eremicus. Next base: position 79,740,046 of record NC_081423.1, read on the forward strand.
ATAGAAAGATTCCAAGGGGTCCCTGAATTCCATTTAGGGGCTCACCATAGTTCATACAGGTGTGTGTGTGTGTGAATGTTTTCCTAATAGGTGCAGAAACTGCCATGACAAAACAAATTCCTAAGAAAGCCTCGTACTACATGTACAGCGCACGTTTTCTCAGAGCGCACACTAGCACAGCTCCTGGTACCAAGGCCACAATCCCTGCTGCCCAGGAGGCTGATGCAGAAGCTGACTGCCTGGGATACAGAACAGGTTCAGGTTTAGCCTGGTGAGATCCTGTCTCAAAATACAAAGCAAAATGTAACTCTATGGTAGAACACTTGCCTAGCAAGCAGGAGGTCCTGGGTTCAATACTGGCTACAATCCCAAAATTGTAATACCCAATATCCAGTACCATAAACAAACGATCTGTGTGCTGGGAGAGGGGGACCCATAAAAAACACCCTCAGCTGGGCAGTGGTGGCACATGCCTTTAATCCCAGCACCCGGGAAGCAGAGCCAGGTGGATCTCTGTGAGTTCAAGGCCAGCCTGGTCTACAGAGTGAGATCCAGGACAGGCACCAAAAACTACACAGAGAAACCCTGTCTCAAAAAAAAAAAAAGTGTTAAAAAAACACCCTCAACCTTGAAAACACTGGGGACCACTTCTGCACAGTCTGTGACGAAGCCATTCCTTAGGCAACACCCGGCTCCCCTCCAAGTTGTCCCCATTCCAGGCCCACTGCTCTTGTCTCTACCTAAAAGCTGCCTGGTGCTCCTAGGCTCAGACCTCTCAGGACCTCACTGTACACACCCATCCTGCCCTTTCCATTCAGATCCTTATGAGAAGCTGCTGGGCACTGCCCACCTGGCAGAGTGTGCCATCCAAACTGAGCTTGTCTCAAAGGCTACCTTGCTGTGGACTTTCATTGGGAACCGTTATCGTCGTATTTCTATTCCTAGCTCTTCGTTCAGGCTTGTTACTCGGTACAGGTTCAGAAACGGCTTCCATCCAGTTCTTTTCTCCTGTTCACTTCCTGCAGCCTCTTCAACACCCACTCTCATGGAGCTGGGGCAGCAAAGGACCCTTTTCTTCCTCTGGGCACCCCAAACACAGAGCCGTGAAAGTTTTCACCCAGCGCTGCCCCCTTCCTCCCTGTGAGCTGCTGCCCTGTCCCAGGAGCAGTTCTGACCTCACAGGAGTTCTACCAAGGCCTTTGGACCTGCCTGCATCTATGTTCTGAAGGCAAGGGTGTGGCTCTCCTTAGCTCTCCCGTCTCTACAACTCCAGAAGGGACCCTGGAACTTCAGAAGCTGGGTGGTGGGAGAGTAACAGACGCTTTGGAGAGTGAGTCTCCTCCCAGGGTGAGAGCTCCTGCAATGACGCACCCAGAGGGACCACCCAGAGGGCGCGGCAAGGGCAGGTGGCTGGAGATGCAGGAGGTGAGTGTGAGGAGTGTGAGGCAGGGGTGTGTCTATGAGGACAGCAGAGGCGTGGAGGCTGGAGCTTCAGAGAACAGAGAATGCCTGTGCTCCTCACTCTGGCTTAGGGGCTGGCACTCTTACCAATCTGGGGTCACGGTGCAACACTACTTTTAATCCAATTACAATAAGGCACCTGGGAGCTAAACCTACTTCTTAGGGATAACCAGGCCTCATCACCCATCTTCCAAGACAGGAGTCGTCCAGGGAACCCTGATTTGGGATCCATGGCTACCATGCCACCATATCTCAGGCCTCATGTCTGTGAAATGCATCCTCTACCCCACCACCTTCATCCCACAAGTCTGTGGGAAGAAATGGCATCTTCCTGTGAGAGTGGGAAGTCCAGGCGTGTCCCACACCAAACCGGGGACTCTCCAGGGAGGCTTCAGCTTTTAGACTGAAAGCCATCTGGGAGCAGGAGCTGCGTGTTCCTAGGCAGAATGGGGACTTCTGGGGGACGGGATCATGCTGTCCACTTAGCAGCGGGAGCCAGAAGGAACTCTGGAAGGGGCAGTTAGGGAGTGTCACCTCTGTCCACAGAGCACAGTTGTTTTCCCCGTCGTCCACCCTCCCTGCTGTATCTCAGGTGACAGATACAGGTCGTCTCTTTCACACTCTGCCTGGGAGATCTCACCTGTCAGTTCGGTTCCCCGGGCCCCTCTCTCCCCTGCTGGCTCCCTGTCAGGAGCCACCCTAGTTTCCACAGCCCAGTGCCTGGCACTCTCCTTGGAGTGAAAAGACGGAGCTTCAAGAATCAGAAGGAAGAAGCCCCTACCTCAGCGTGCTCAGCCTCTCTCCAAGCTGACACTGGGGTCTTGGGGCAAGCTCCAGGCCTCCAAGAGCCCCAGGCCACCCTCACAAAGACCTCTGAGACCCTGGACAGAGTGAAGAGCTCTGACCTCCTCCTGACACCTCACAGTCCTCTGGGACATGCCGTTTCTCTGGGCGTCTCTCTCCTCACACACTGACGGCTGAAGATGCTACGCCATCAGAATGACTCACTGAAAACACTGCCAATTCAGTGGAAAAAAAATCTCAACTTGACAACACAACCCAGAGCCTCACATGTGCATCTAAATAGACACCCTGCTTCCTGACTTCCTGGCCACACCTGAGAGGTTTTTCCACCATCATGACTTGAGGAGGAACAGGTCAAGTGAGCAGCGAGCGGCACATGCTGCCCTGGGTCTGTCTATACGAATGCTGGTCATGGGTCAGGCACAGTGCTGCGAACTTCCTTTGGCTTCATGGCTACCCTATGCCAATCTACCTCACAGCTAAGAAGATGGGTCCACAGAGGTAAAGTCACTTGGCCATGTCCTAAAGCTAGAGAAGAGCACCAGCCTCCAAGATTCCAAAGTCCCAGCTACTAAGCATTACACACACAGCATTTTACACACACACACACACACACACACACACACACACACACACACACACCCCAAACCTCAAGAAAGCAGGAGAAATACAGTGGGAGAGCAGAAGAGAATGAGGAGGAGGAAGAGGCTGAGGGTCTTCGAGGCAGCCCAGGTGTTTCGAGAGCCACCACTCCTGCCCCGGGAAGAGTGAAGAGGGAGACAGACATACAGGGGAGCGGAAGAGCAGAGCGGGTAAGAGCTGGGGCGAGGCTGTGGAGCGGTGGCAGCACGGAGCAGTGATTCAACACACTTGCTCTCAGCGCCTCAGCCCACTGGGTTGGCATCTGTGGAGACGGCGGAGCACAAATGGCAGAGCTGGCAGGGGAGAGGGCTTCTACTCTTCCTTGACTTAACCTGTCATTCATCCTTCCCACCAGTAATCCAGGAATCTCAAAGTCCCTCCCGAAAGCAATTGTCCCCACGGTCACTACTAAAGCAACTGCAATCCAGGAAGGTCAAAGACCTGAACATCCTCTCCAAAGTCTCTTTCTGACTCAAAGGAGCTTGAGAGCCACACAGACACCCCCCCTACACACACACACACACACACACACACACACACACACACACACACACACACCAACCCAGGACCCGCCGCATTAGTGCAGGGAGAACTCAGGACTCCGGCCAGCCCGGAGGGACGGGGTGAGACTTGGAGACTAGCTTCAAGTCAGGATGAAAGCTGGGATAGGTACAGGGCTGGTAGTTCTTCTGTAGCCATCATTATGGACACAGTTGGACAGTTGGGGGTCAGGATTAGGGATAGGGGTAAAGTCAGGTCCTGTGCAGTGTAAAGGCTGGGGAAAGAATAAGACTATAGCTGTCCTGTGGTCAGAGCTGTCATCTGATGCAGACCGGCGGGGGGGGGGGGGGGGGGGGGGGGACGGACCAGAAACCCAGCATTCCCAGCCTGTCCATCCTTACCCCTGGCTGCCCCAGCCACCCCACCCAGCAGGGGAATTTAGGGGCCAAACTTTCCACCCACCCACAGGCACACCCAACATCAGTCTTCCCGCCTGCCAGACCCTCAGGGAGGGGACCACAGGCACCAGGCCGTGGAGCGGACTTGAGGTTGCGGGCTGGCGGAGGAGGAAGTCGCTTTGCAACAAGCCAGTGATCTACCACTTCCTTTCCGGAGCCTTGAGCCCTTCACAATCCTCGACCAGCTATGACTTGTGGTCCCCAGACCTGAGCTCTTCATGGCAGCCTCTACCAGGCAGCACCAGACGGCTATGGGGCCCAGAAGCTTCCCCAGACCCAGCGGGACTGAGCAGCCCACAGCTGGACAGGAACCAGGGGCCCTTGTCTGCCCAGGCCTGCCCTTGCTCACACGAGTTGCATAATTAATAGTGTCCCCTTTCACTTTCAAAAGTGATGCAGTCTGGTCAACAAATCACATGGTCACCCTTGTATAAAAGGCCTCCTACCTGCAGAACCACCTGAACAGGCAAACCGTGAGCCTCATCACCCTGCTTGCTGGGACCTGCCTGGACTGCCCTTCCCTAGTTCCTGAACTTTTTATGCCTCACGTTTATGAGAGTGGAGTGGACATCATGAGAAAGCCCACTTTGGGGCTTTTTTTTTTTTTTTTAGATACTGGCTTAAAAGAAACAGAGAACTACTTGTTCACACACTAAGAAGTTCCATAAAGACACAACAATGGAAGCCATAATATATATTAAAGGACCTGTAGATAAAAAGAGAGAAGAGATGGGGTTGGGGATTTAGCTCAGTGGTAGAGCGCTTGCCTGGGAAAAGAAAAAAAAAAAAGAGAGAGAAGAGAAATAAATAAAATAAGAAAAGAAAAAAAGATACTGGCTTAAGATTTATTTAGCATGCTGGATGTGGTGGCTCATGTCTATAATCCTAGCCCTTGGGAAGGAGAGGCAGGAGGACCACCATAAATTAAAGGCCAGCCTGGGCTATATAGCACTCTGTGAGTTCTAGTCCAGCCTGGTCTACATAGCAAGTTTCAGGACAGTCAGAGATACACAGTGTGACCCTGTCTCAAAAAGAAAAGCAAAAACACCCAGTTGGTAGTCCATGCTGGAATGTCTGCACATGGAGGGAGAGGCAGAACAGGAATTTAAAGTCATCCTTGGCTACACGGCAAGTTCAAGTCAGCCTGGGCTATGTGCTCTGTCTTAAAAAACAAAAACCAAACCAAAGCTCAGACAAAGAACAACGAAAACCACTCGGTGAGGAGAGAGGGGAGGATGCGCTTGTCTTCTGTGGGGAGAATGATAACCAGAGCAGCTCTTAGCTCTGGGCCCAACCGGCGGGCACAAGGCTGGAAATGCCTTCAAAACCCATGGTCCCTGAGGCCAGCAGAACCCCTGCCCACCCTCAGGGTGCCCCACAGCCACAAGTGCTCAGGGTTAATTTTTTTGTGCTCTGGGTATCAGGCTGAAGGAGACTTGAGGGAAGGAAGTAGGGAGGGTGAGAAGCCCGAAGGAGGAGGCCCCAGGCCTGCTGGTTCTGGGGGCAGGAGGCTAGGCTCAGGGTACAGGGGGTCTCCGACTTCCGTCCTGACCCACCCCACACTGCCCTTGACCTCTGTGCAGAGTTTCCATCCTCTCTCTTCTGAGTTCACACTTCCCCACCACTAACCACAGCCCACGCAGAGGCTTGTGGGTGGAGAGAGGGGGTGGGAGGGTGGGCGGAAAAGGTCCCAGGTTGCAACCCTGAGCCCCCCACACTAGGAAAAAAGAAAGGCCTATAACTTATGGTTTCCCCCTCACCACCCATGTGTACCCCATCTTTTCACTGGACCCCCTCATCAATAAGACCCCATCTACCTTCCAGAGCCGCCATCTGATTGGAGCCCTCTCTCCCTCAAGCAGTGACTCTAAAATTTCTCTGGCTCCCAGCACTGGTCATACTTTCAAACAGTCCCACCCAGGAATCCACAGGCCAGGGGAGGGGACTGTGGGGTTCCTACACATGTTGCCTTGGCTGGGACCTTCCTGGGTCCTGGCCTTCCTGAACATCCTCCTCACAAGCTCGGTGAACTCCACTGCCACCTCCAACCTCGTCTCCCTCATCATTCTTCTTCCTCTGGGGCCATCTGTCCCCTCAGCTATGACCACCAGGAAGCAAGCTATCCAAGAGACTCCGAGCACAGGTCAGACCCGGAGAACGGCAGCCAGTCTGTCTGGCTTGGTGTCAGTCCTGGCTGCTGTGAATCACTGGTGGCTAGAGTTTGTGGGCCCGGAGCTGAGAACGAGGGACTGTAGCCTCCAAGGCCTGCTCCTAGGCACAGATCGCACAGGGTGGGGTTCATACAGGAGAGACTGGGGTAAGGAGATGCTTTAATGGAGGACCCCTGAGATCACAAGAGAGACTGAAGGCACCTTTCAAGATGAGGAGATTAATTCCTAGAGGCAGACTGGGCTCAGGAACTGCCCTCTTCCCCCAGATAACTTAGTGACAGCGTTTCATTCCCGGGAAAGCCCATCAATAAAATTCCCACTTGATAGGGAGTCAGCAGAGGTAGATAGAAGAGGGGGTTGTTGATCCTGGGAGATGAAAGGAGGTGCCTGAGCCATCCTTAGGTGGGGGGCGGGGTGGGAGGAAGCCCCAGGGAATTGCCTACTACCAAAAAGGCTGAATTTATAAGAAAATAAAACTACCAGGGGAGTGAGGACTTCCTCTGAGAATTGATCCTGCCACACTGGGGCTGTCCCGGAGCATTTTGGCTAAAAGACAGGAAAGAGCAGGCAGGGCCTGCAGGCTGACACAGATCCTGGAAGCCTACAGAAGCCACAGACTTGGGTAGCACCGTGGGAGAATTTCCTCAGCCAGCTCCCTCCGGTTGGGAGGTTTGGCCAGAACAAGCGATAGGGCTGATACAGCCTCCCAAACGCTTTCTGAGATGGTTTTCTCTGTCACTGGGCACCTGCAGCCCTGGCCCTGGAGGATCTACTGCTCTCTCTGCCCCTTCCTGTGTTTTTCCTCACCTCCCTGTCATCCTGCAGCAGTGACTGACTCCTGAGCCCAGGAGGGGAACCCAGGGTCCAGAGGGGCAAAGGCCAAGTCAAGAACACAAGGCCTTTCCCCAGGACAAGAAGAGTTCTGGGATCCAGCCCTGCCAAAGTCTACACTAAGTGCAGGAACTTTCACTATCAGAAGAGGTTGGAATCACTGACCCCTAAGGGGACCTTTGGGGCTGAGCAAGGATCTACTCTATGTGGGTATGTGTGCGTTCCAGGTTTGAACACATGGCTACAATGGTCCCAGAGCCCCAGCCACAAGCTAGGGTGGACCCTTTCCGCAGAGCTCCCTCCCATCCCCCACAGAAGCCTAGCTGAGGGAGGGGTCTCCCTCATCAGTCCCACAAACTAGGTTCTCACCCTCTCAGCTGTCACAGCTCCACCCAGGCCCTCACCCCAAGGTGGGAAAGGAAGCAAGGGGTACCCCTAACTGGCCAGAAGCGGGTAGGATGCCAAGGAAACCTGTTGAGAGGGAGGACCCCTGGGATCCTGGGACCTGGGTATGCCCTGTGAGGGAAGGTTAATTTCTGCCCCTCAGGCCCGTCTTCTCTGGTAAGGAATGTACGAAGCTTGTACCACTAACTAGCCTCATCTCACACGAGAGAGGAATGAAGCAAAAGGAGGTTTAAGCACCGTTTCTCAGAAGTGGGTGAGGATAAGCTGTGAAAGACGCCGGCCTCCATTGCTACTGCCCACCACCCTTGCTGCCCAGCACATCCCAAGACCCCCCTGTCATGCACCTCCCCTCCCCTGCCCGACACAGCTTCTTCCCTACTTTTTAGTCTCTCCTTTGGGATTCTCCTCTCTACCCATCTCAAGGACTGCTCCCTTTAAATAAACAGACAAGGCAGGTCAAATCCTAAACGAGGGAGGCCATCTCCCTCCTCACAGGTGACAGTGGACGTACTCACCTCTGAGTTTTGTCTCTGGTATAGAAAACTCACGAGGGAACACAGAACAGGGTGACAGAGCTACTGAGTGCACCCCCAACCCAAACCTTGAGAAAAGATGGGCCTGGTCCCAGAACCTGAATACTCCAGAGCCCCTCCCTGCTTCCTGTAACAAGGCTAAAGTGTAAGCAACCCAGACACCACACCCCAAGACCTAGGAAGAGAGGCCACTCAAATAATGTGGACGGATGGAAAGCAAACGATGGAGACCTCAGGTAGTCCCCTCGCGCATGGGGTTGAGAGGGCAAGGGTTACAGATATGACTTACTGATCGTCCCCAACTCTCTTTACCCAAGCCATGTCACATTCCGGCTGGTTGGAGGCCAGATCCTGAGGAGAAAAGTAGCGGTCAGAGCCCGGCCTCCCCTCCGGCCAGCCTCACCCCTCCCCTGCTCGTCCAGCTCTTCCCATCCAAGGGCAGCGCCAAGGCCCCTTTACCTGGGCCCGCGTCTCCTGCAGCTGCTTCAGCTCTCCCTGCAGCCTCTCACATTCCGCCTGGAGCTGCTCTTCCCGAAGCTGAGCCCCCCGAGCCTCCCCCTGCGCAGCCTCCAAGGCCTCTTCCAGCTGCCTTCGCTCCAGCTCGCTCACATTTACGCTAGGAGGGCCAGGCCAACCTGCTGTCAGGGGACAAGACAATGTCAGGTAGGCTCTGGCTGCCTCTGTTGACTCCCAGACCCACACAAAGGGAAACAGGTAGGGTAGGGACTCAGCCCCAGGTACTGAGAGGAGCCAGGAAGCCAAACACCCAACGATGACAGATACCATTACAAGAGAAATAAGGATAGGGTAGACGAAGATTCAGACCTCCTGTGGGCCAGGGGGTGGGGGGTGGGGCAGATAACATGTCCCCTGGAAGGTATCTCAGGCTAGAACCAGAAGTCATGAGCATCCTCGGGGGCCTCTTCTAACCACAGCCTAAGGGGACGCTGAGTGGGGACGCCCTCTGCTGGCACACCCAAGAACTGCACGATCTGAATAGCGAAGGGATGTCAGCGGGAGAATTTGTGAAGGGGTGGTTGAGGCGCAAGAACAGTTGGAGAGGAGAATGGAATAATTTTGAACAGATTTAAGCTATTGGAAGGAGTCAGGTGTAGTGTCACATGACTGTAATCTCAGCACCAGGGAGGCAGAATAAGGAGTATCATTCCAAGTTCAAGGATAGCCTGGTGTACATAGTAAATTCCAGACCAACTAGGGCTATACAGTAAGACCCTATCTCAAGCAAGCAAGCAAGCAAGCAAACAGACAAACTGTATTGAGACTTTAGGCAAGGCAGAGGTGCCCAGTGATACTGAAATGGGAGTCACAGTTGGAGATTTGGAGATCAGGAAGGCAGAGGTCACTGAGATCTCACCATGACCCAAGGCAGGTCCCCCTCTCAAAGCCAGATAGTGCAGGTCCAGGTCAGGACAGGGTGTGGCAGGGGCAGGTGGAGGGCTCAGGCTGGGGAAGGCTGCATCCGGGAGACCTTGCTGCTGCTGCAGCTGCTGCTCCAGACCACAGATCTGCCGCAAGTGGGTCTCTACCAGGGCCCGCTGCAGGGAAAGACGGAGGGTTCAGAGTCTATGCAGGACCAGGGAGCCCCATGGACTCCCAGACCCAAGAGTCCCCCAGGCTGGGTAGTCAGCACTCCCCAAACTAGAGCAGAGAAGGCTGGAGTGTCCCACGCTCACACTCCAAGTGGCCACAGGTGGGAGGCCTTCTCTCCCAGCACCTGCAATGCAGATGTTTCTGGCTACTGTGGCTGGCAAGGTCAGAGCCAGGCCTCCTCTCTGTCACGATCACACAGGGACATTTATACAAACATTCAGCTCTAGGTCCAGCCACCCTACCCCCTTGCGAACATAACTTCCATTTGCATATGTACTTAACCACTTCTGGGCTTCGTCTACCTCATGTATAAAATGGGGATAGCAGTACCACGCCTACCTCTTTTGATTGTTGTGAGAGCTAAAATGAGTAAGTGTGCGTAGAGGGATAAGAACAGGGCCTGGCATGCAGCAAGTGCCTCACAAATGCTTCCGACTATAAAAGGAAAACGTTTTTACACAAATGTCCCAGTACCCTCACAGCAGCTCAGTGAGAGGGTTACCATTTACCCTGCTTTTCAGATGAGGGCTGGAAGCTAAATAATTGGACCAGGGTCACAGTGAGGAGTTGACAGAGGCCATGTCTCCTGATCCTGCCACCTGCCCACACACTCACACAAATGGCCACGTGCTAACTGTCATCACACTCACGGCAAGATCTATCTCTAGAGTTCTGGGCCCCCTCCTGTCACTCACATCCTCTCCCAGGCACAGCACTCCAGGTACAGGTTCGATGCAGTGTGAGAGCCAAATACCCAGTGTCCTACAGGGTCACCGCATAGCCAAGAGAACAGAGTCACCCATGACCTGGATGACACTCTCACTCACAAAGCAAAGCAGGCATCCACAGATAGATACACACGGATAGAGGAGGTATGCACAGAAGCAGGGTGTGTATGACACACAGGGCCACACAGTCATAGGGTTGGAATGCTCATACATACAATATCAGGTATGGGGATACCTCACCCCCACTCCCTGGGCCTCACCATCTCCCCCAGCTCTGTCTCCAAGTCGTTTTTCTCCACACAGAGTTTCTCGTAAGCCTGGATCATCTCCCCGAGCTGTTCTTCCTGCTCCTTATTCTTCTGCAACTGGGTAGGCCCAGAGAGGTGTGCCGGGGGTCAGGGCCATCCTTGACAGGGAGCAGAGGGGCTCCACGAACCTCCCCAACCCCGTTCCCAATAGAATAAGGGAGAGCTGAATCTGATTTAGGGAGGGGCCGTGGCCACCTCTAATCCAAGGCCACGGTGGGGATGAGGCAGGGTGACAGGCATCAGAAACAGACGGACGGAGGAAGCTTAAGGAGCTGGGCTGGCTGGGAAGCTAAGGCCAGGGGCTCACCTCGTGCTGGAACTGGTTAAGCCGCTGCTGCAGACTGACCTTCTCTACCTCCAGCAGGGAGCCATCCTTGATTTCATACAGAGGGAAGCCATGCTCCTCTCCAAAATCAGTGATCAGCGGGTACTGTGGGAGGGCAGTCCTCAGAGAAGCCTGGCTCCCACCCAACCCCCACTCTGCCCCAACCCTACAACCTGCTGCAGAGCCTTCTACCCCTGCCCTCTCCAGTGGAGTCTGCCACCCCGAAGCTGAGCTCCCCACCCCCACCCCGTTGGCGGCAGGATGAGTGGAGCTCACACACCAGAGCAGCCACTTCCTCAAGGATGAGCCTCCAGTTCTAATGACTTCTTTGTCATCCTTGGAATCTCTTGGTGGAATGCCTCCCACCCTTGCAACATTACTGTACAACTCCCCAGCCCATCCAGGTTCTGACCTTGATCTCGTAGACTTTGAGGCGCCGGCGGAGGGTGGCATTCTCTCTCTCCAGACCCCCTAGCCGCTCCTTGATATCTCCATAGGCTGTGATGAGCGCAAAGTGGGAGGCGGAACACATGTCGCCCCCGAGGGAGGCGTCTCCAGGACCATCCAGCCACACCTCACTGGGCCCTAAAGCTTCTTGGGTCAGGATGCTGATGTCATCTTCAAACATGGACTCCATGGTAAGGGCTTCGGCCCACACTGGGCCTCCTGAGAGAGCAGGAAGAGCATTAAGAGGAACACCCAGTGCTTGTCCCCAACTCCCCCACGCTGGGCTGAGGACCCTGTGGTAGCTGGGAGACCAGATTCCACAACACACTCTCCCTCAGAAGGTTACATCTGTCCTCTGCTGTCACCGCTTGTAGGGGAAGGAGATGGAACCAGATGGACCGCATGAGCGCAGTCTGGGGACAACTGATAGAGGGTCAAGGAAGCCACAGTGGCAGGGAAGGACTCTTTCCAGAACCCAGAGAGACCAGTGGATGGGAGGCCTGCTGTCCCAACACTGGCACAACCCAGAACCTGGCTGGACGGCTCAGCTTGGTCTCCTCCCCAGACCTCTGTTTTCCCAAATACCTCGACAGCCTCCAAGATTCCCATCCCAGGCCTCTGTCGCTTGCTCCTAAGAAAGGCCAGTGCTTCTGGAGGGCCAGTCCCACCAGTCAGCCTGGCCTCTGCGGCCCCCGCCCAACTTCCTCTCGCAGGATCCCAGAGTTCAGGAAAAGGAAGTGCCTCCCTAACTGCACCGGGGCTGTGGCAACCGTCCAGGCGCAGCCAGCCCCTGACCTGGGACCTACAGGAAGTCCTTGGCTGAGTGTCAGGGGCAGCAAACCGGGCACGGGGGCCTAGGGGGACGGGGACCACTAAAGGAGACTCCAGTCTGTCCCGTCGTGCCTGCACTCAGGGACATGGGGAGCCCTGAGAGGGGGCAGGAATGACTCAGGGCTCCCAAACGAGTAGGCAGCGAGGGGGTGCGTGTGTACTTCTCCCTGCCCTGTTTATGAATGTGTGGCTGTGGCTGGCATGTGGGGGTAGTGTGTGTCTGTGAATGAGTGGAGGTGTGCCGCCGTCAATGAGCGCCTTTGCGGGGCGGCGGAGGACCGGGGGTCAGTGCGGGAGTTCGGAAGCGGCCAGAGGTTGTGTGCGCGCGTGTGAGCACGCGTGCGTGAGCGTGTGGGCAGGGTGGGCACGTTCGGGCCGAGTGTCACGTGAGGCACTATGGGAATGTCCGAGGTGTGTGCGCGCGCTGGAGCGTGTGTGCGCCTCGGCCAGGGGGCTCGGCCCGAAGGCGCGAGTTCCGACCGTGCAGGCCCCAGTCCCCTCCCCCAGCCCGGGCTAAGTGCGGGCGAGGCGCGTGTGACAGGTCTGAGTAAGGAGCGTGTGCGCGTGTTTGTAGGGCTGGCCCCACCTTTAACCCTCTCTTGCCCACGCCACCCCCTCCCCCTACTCCGCTGGCCCGCGCTCATCACACCACCCCCCCCCCGCCCCCCGCCCACGACCTCGGGCTGCCCCCACTCGAGGACTCGGTGTCCCCACACACCCCTGCCGTGAGACCCAAGCTGCCTGCCTTCCTCCGCATCCTGGGGCCGCGCGCCGAGCGCCCGCGCAGGCGACCGGGGAGGGGGCGCCCGTACCGGCCGGGCCCCTCCCGCGGCCCCTTAAAGAGCTGCTCTTTCCAGCCGTCGGGATCGGCCGACAGAAACGGTCGCCCCTCCCCTCCCGGGGGCCGAGACCGCGCAGCCCCCTCCCCCACCGCGGCCGGGCCCCGGGGCGGGCTACTGAGCGGCGGCGGTCGGGCTGGCGGCGGGCTGCGGGCGGCGGCGCACGACCCCTCCGCGCCCCGCCCCGGGCCCAGGCGCTCGCCCCCCTGCGCCCCGGGCCCCGGCCTCCCGCGCCCCTGGGCGCCCGCCGCGCCCCTCCCCCTCCCCCCCCCCCCCCCCCGGCCCGGCCCGCACTCACGGCCGCCGCGGGCTCCTGCTCGCAGTCGCAGCGCACCCCTCCGCCGGCTCCCTCCCCTGACCGGCCCCGGCGCCCCCACCCCCTGGCACCGCGCGCCGCTCCGCGCCCTGCCGCCGCCGCCGGGTCTCTCCCCACCCCCTCCCCTCCCCTCCCGGCCCCCTCCCTCCCGCTCGCCCGCCCCGCTCCTCCTCCGCCGCCGCCGCCGCCGCCGTCTCCTCCGCCTCCTCCTCCCCGGCTGCTCCGGGTCTCTCCAGCTGGGCCGGCGCCCGGGACCCCGCGGCTGCCACCACCACCACGTGGCGAGGGGCGGCGGCCCCCGCGGTGCGGCCGGGCGGAGGCTGGCAGCGCGCCTGGCGCCCACCCGCTCCCCGCCGCGCGGCCTCCCCTCCCCGCCGACCGGCGCAGTGTCTGCGGACTGGGTGCTGGGTGCTGGGGCGCCTCGGGCTGGACTTGGGGCTGCACATTTTGCGAAGAAGTAGAGCTGTTTATTTGGGGGGAAAATATTTTTGTTTATTTATTGGTCTTTGGAGAAGAAAGATCACCGGGCTATGTACTCTGTGCTCCCGGAGGAGGGGGCATCGGTCTGATCTCTCTACTTGAACACAGCAGAGACATTAGAGTTAAATCTAACTTTGAAAGTGAGAGTGAACTAAGGAGATGAAATGTTCGTTTGGGAAGACGGACAGCCCTCCCACCCTCATTAAAGACGCTCCCAGAGGCTGGAGAGATGTAGAAACATATCTCACCCTTTCCACAAAGATTTGAGCATCTGCCAAACTGCCAGGCAGAAGATGAGTCTTTTTGCTACGTTCCCACTGTGTGACCTTGGGCAAGTTACTTCACCTCTGACTTACACTGGAGATCATTCCCGACAGGCTACCCTAATGGGGAAAGAATAGGGATCAGACGCCAAGGTGCCCTGAGAATGCCTGGGAGATGTTAATGAGTCATTTTCGTTCCCTGGTGGATTAAGAACCGTGGACAGAGGCAAAGCCAGCCTGACTGCTGCTGGGGGATCGCCAGAGGAAAGCTGAGGGCCCTTGCCTTCTGAGCCGGGTAGAGGCAAGCCCTGCAGGCAGGGCAAAGGCTAGGGAAGGGGCTTTTGGTGGGGTCAGTATTTAGCTAGGAAGACTCCCTGGAACCTGAGCCCCGCTTTCTGGCTTCTAGCAGAAGTGCCTCTGAGGAGGAGAAGATGAAAGAAAAGGTCTCTTGTTTGCCGGAGCTTTGAGAAACAAGGGCAGTTGTCATTTTCTCCACTGTAGAGAAAAATGCTAGGCTAGGGTCAGTTGCTCCTCCCAGGATGGCCAGCCCCGGTCTTGGACTCTCTTCAAAGGAGGGGATTCTCACTGGCTTGGCCTCCTCCCGCTGGCCTGCTCCCTTTTATAGTTCAGAACACAAAGGCAGATCAGCTACTTGCTGGCCAAGCAAGCAGTAACTTTCTCTGAGCATGTAGTTGACCCACCTATCCGGGAGATAAGAAGGCAAGCTGACTGGACATAGGTTACCCCACTCCCTAGACCCAAGGGCAAGGTAGGTGTCCTTCCCCTCAGCTCCACAGTGTCTCTTGTGAAGTAGGAGGTATGGAAGACTGGAGGCCAGGCATAGAGCAGCTGTCTCCACAGTCCTCAGCGAGCAGAGTTGGCCATAGCAGGCCCTCTCTTGCTGGAAAAGACAGTGGGTCGAGGTACCCTCTGAGTACGCTCCAGGATGAGTCAGCCCTGCAGCTGCTGGCTGCTCACAGTGCAGGCCTCAGTGAGTCACCTGGTGCCCTAGAGCCAGGTAGTTCTATCCTGGGCTCTATGTGGCTCTTGGCAAAAGCCCAACAGACTTAGATGCCTGCAAACCTGCCCCCAAGTTTGGCCCTGATTTCAGTACATTCTATTTCTAGCTTTTTCATGTCAGACGATTCTAAGGACAAGAACGCACCTCAGTCCATGGTCATTACATTTATTTAATAAAAATATTCAAAAATTATTTTGGGGGCTGTTTTGAGACATGGTCTCTCTCTGTGACATCAAACTCAAAGCAGTCTTCCTGCTTCAGCCCATCTCTTCAGGGAGAGGACTTCAGGAGTGAACCACGTGCCTGACTTCAGAAAAATTTCTTGCTGGGCGGTGGTGGCACGCACCTTTAATCCCAGCACTTGGGAGGCAGAGTCAGGAGGATCTCTGTGAGTTCAAGGCCAGCCTGGTCTACAGAGCGAGATCCAGGACAGGCAACAAAACTACACAGAGAAACCCTGTCTCGAAAACCCCTACCCCCCCCAAAAAAAAATTTCAAACACCCATGATGCACTGGATGCTGAGGATACAGTAAAAAGTATGCCTTTTTTGCTCTCATGGAATTTACATTCTGGTAGAAGAGTCAGAAAAATAAAAATAGGAATCGGTAATTTAAAAAAAGTTGGAAGCCAGGCATGGTAGTGCTTGCTTTTAGTCCCGGCCCGTGGGAAGCAGAAGCAGCCAGACGAAGAAAAGTTGGGCAGGATGGCCTCCACCTGTAAGTTCAATACTTGGGAGGCAGAGGGAGGATTGGGATGTGGACACCATCATGGGCTATGTTGTAAAGTCTCAAAAAACCTCCAGTTTTGCATGGCTCCTACTTCACAAGAGCAATTGTGGAGCCTGCAGGAAAGGAACACTACCGTGCCCTTGGTTCCTGTAAATGGGCTGGCCTATGCTCCACTACGTTCCAGTCTGCCTGCCTTCCTATCTACCCGATAGGCGGGGTCTAATCAGTGGCAGAGCTCTTGCCTAGTATCTGCATGGAAGGTGCTGGGCTTGCTCCAGGACTGGGGCCCAGGGGAGGAAGGAACCCCTAGTAGCAGTCACAGAGAAGGAAGGAAGGCGTGGCTTCAGGTTGTCTAGGAAGAGTGACAGATGACACAGCCTTAGAGATAAACTCTGGAGGATTAGAAGGCATGTTCTGCATTGTTAATAAGGGAATGAAACCCCTATGACTGAGAAAGCTGGGCTTGGTGTAAGTCCTTCTAAGAACCCTGAAAGCACCTGGGCTCCTATCATGGAGGGGACAGAAGGGGAACACCAGGGGAACCGAGGAAGGAGCTAAGCTAGAAGAGGGAGACATGCTGGGCGCTGGTCAGACTGACGTTCCTAACTGACCTTCCCAGGTATGGTGAGGGAGGACCCACTGCTGTCCTCAAGGCAAGAGTGCTAAAGCCGGGAGCCTGGGAGCATCCTTCCTGGAAGCCACCAGGGACAGCCTGTCCCCCACTCCCATGACTCTCGCTCTAGAGAAAGACTTGGTCTTTCCTGTCCCGTTCTTGCCTGAAAAAGAGTAGGAGGAAGTAGCATTAGGCTGAATCAAAACCAGATGACTCAAATAGCTGGCGGGCAAAATTGATTAGATCCATGTGACAGCACAGGATCCCGTGCCATCTCCGATGCTTCACTTCCAGACCTCAGGAAGTTAGGGGCACTGCCGAACCATCACGGGCTATCACGGGTGCAGGTGGTCTCCTCTGTGGACAGAGGTGAAGGCAGTGGGTAAAGCCACCCCAGCACTGATTTCCTAATTCTTTCAGAGGTCACGAGGCACCTTGGAGAAACCAGGATCTCCGGGAGCAGGGTTTGGGGAAGATGGGATATGTTATGGTATTATTTTACAATTCTGTTTCATTTTCTCAAAAAGGGTGTTTATTTTTATCCAAAGTCAAGATTATTTATGTAGGTGATGCTGGGGACAAGCCTGGGTTTTGTGCATGCTAGGTAACTGCTTGACCATGGAGGACATGCCCAGCTGCCAAACAAAATTACAAAAATGATACTGACCCAGCCCCAGTGGGAAGTGTTGCTAATCCCAGCTAATTGGGAGGCCAAGACTGAAGGATTGTGAATTCAAGCCCAACCTGGGCAACTTGGACCTGCTACCTCAGAAACAGCAAAAAATTAAATCTGGGCGAAGTAGCTTATATCTATAGTCCCGCACTCAGGAGGCAAGAACAGAGTTTAAAACCTGCCTGGTTTACACATCAAGTTTCAATGAGTCCAAGCTTATTAAATAAAAAAAAAAATTAAAGGTAAAGATAGGGGCTGGAAGTTGGCTCATCCATTAAGAGGACTGGCTGTTCTTGCAGAGGACCAGACTCAGTTTCGAACACCCACATGGTGGCTCACACCTGCCTCTAACTTCAGTTCCAGTGAATCCAACACCCTCTTCTGGCTTCTTCCAGCACCAGCCACATATATAGTGCACAAAATAAAAGAAATCTTTAAAAATAAAAGGTGGGGCTGGAGAGATGGATCAGTAGTTAAGAGCATTTGTTGCTCTTCCATAGGACCCAGGTTTGATTTGTAGCACCCACCCAGTGGCTCACAACCATCTGTAACTCCAGTTCCAGGCAATCCGATGCCCCCTTGCACCAGGAAAGGATGTAGTGCACATGCATACATGCAGGCAAAACATGAACACACTTAAGATAAAAAATACTTCAATTTTTTAAAAAGAAAGTTTTAAAGTCAGGCAGTGGTAGTTCATGCCTTTAATTCCAGCACTTGGGAGGCAGAGGCAGGTTGATCTCTGTGAGTTTGAGGCCAGGCTGGTATACACAGTGAGTTCAGGACAGGTAAGGCTACACAGAGAAACCCTATCTCGGAAAAGTAGGGAAAACAAGTTTTATTAGTTATTGAATACCTTGTATTCATTACCCATGAATAAGAGCCCCACAGGAAATGGGTCTGGTGTTTAGTTCAGCTTATTGTACCTCCAGTGCCTTCAATGTCTGGTAGTTATTTGATTGAATGGTTATCTAATTTATGTCCAAAGCCTTGTACTACGAAATTCCTATGCCCTATCTTTACAAATGAAGACAGTGAGGGCTAAAAAGGGTTAATTGACTGTATTGCTGGAGGGCAGTACTCTGTAAAGAACAGTGACTGTCATTGCTATGGAGAACATACCAGACAGTCCACAACTGTATCATCCTCAGGATGGTGACAGGCTAGCCCTCTGCATACTGACCTCAGGCCTGCATGGTAAGTTTAAATGCCATTTCACTCTAAAGACAGCTCAGCTGTTGGGAACTTGTGGCCAAGGAGCACCCGGGAAAGGAAGGTAACCCAGGCCTCACAGGTCTCCTGCCTGGGCTGCACTGTGCGGAATCAGCAGGTAGGGCTGGGGTAGTTCAGATGTGCTGCTTACTCAGCAACCCTGGGGCCTTTCTGCCTACCAGGCACATAGACTATTTCAAGAAGCTTCTGGCTCAGGGGGGAAATGGAGCAGAAGTGGAGATAGTTTGGCTTAAACTTCAAGTAGGAAGAAAGTCGACCTTAGACACACACACACACACACACACACAGAGGCATCCTCCCAGCCCCACCCAGTGAATTGAGTTTGGCAGTTATTATTGGGTGTAGTAGTTCATGCCTATAACCCCACTACTTGTGTTGAGGCAGTATGAAGGCCACAGCTACCCCCAAAATAGTTTGGACTAGAAAGATGGTTCAGTGGCTAAGAGCACTTACTGCTCTTGCAGACGACCCAGGTTCAGTTCCCAACATACACACCAGGTGGCTCACAACCCTCTGAAACTGCACTTGCAGGGAGGGGATCTGACGCTCTCTAGACTCCAAAGGTATCTGAATGCATATGTGCATGCATGTGGTGCACATAGACCCATGTTGCCTCCCACTGAGATAACCTTTTTATTTTTTGAGACAGCTTCTCAGTATATCACTCTGGCTGGCCTGGAACGTATGTAGACCAGATAGAATTTGAACTCCTGTTTCTGCATCCTGGGTTCTGGGATTAAAGGTATGCACTTACCAAATGCAGCAAGAGAATAAACCTTTAGTTTGTAAATGTATGAGTGTTTTGCCTATACATATGTATGTGTACTATTGTGCGCCTGGTCCCACAGAGGGCATCAGACCCTGAGACTTGAGTTATAGATGGTTGTGAGCCACCATGCATTGCCAGGAATTGAACCCAGGTTCGCTGGAAAAAACAGCTCTTTTAAGGTTGAGTCTCTCCAGCCCCAATAAATAAATCTTAAAGTTGAGTTTTACTGTTTTTAGCTTACTATGGTAGCACATACCTGTAACCATAGCATTCCAGAGGCCAAGATCTCAAGTTTGAGACCAACCCAGCTTTGCAGAGATCCTGTTATCATACTACTGAAACAGCATTTTTATTGTGTATGTGTGTCGCTGTGGGCACACTCATGCCATAGAGTGTGTGTGAAGGTCAGAGACCCACTCTTAGGAATGGATTCTCCCACTCCACCACGTCATCTAGGAATGGAACCCAGGTTGTCAGGTTTGTCTGTCAAGTGCCTTTATCCCACTGAGGCATCTTGTTGTCCACCAGCCCCCCCCCAAAAAAAAATGCTTAGCAGTTGTCAAAGGAATACAATCAATCTTATCACAGAATTAAGACAAAATGATCACAGGACTGAATTTCAATAATTTCAACTGATATTCAGTACACACACAGCCTAGGGGGCCACTGAGAAGTGGGCAAGGTTCTTAGCTTCTGTGTCCCAGTCCTCATCTTTAAAATGGGACTAAAATGAATGACATTTATTGCTGTTTCAGGCTTAGCATCTGACCGACTACATAAAATGGGTACTATATAAATAATGGCTAATTACTGACCAATACTGTTGCCATTCATTTTACCTAAGGTAAGGTAAGGTAAGGCAAAAATAACCAGGAGTGGGCACATTAGCATATACATTAGCGCACACCTTTAATCCCAGCACTTGGAGGCAGAGGCAGGGGGATCTGAGTTTGAGGCCAGCCGGGTCTTAGAGTGAGTTCCAGGGTAACCAGCATTAGTAAGCTGACAAGTTGACAGTGGGAATGCCACAACCAATGAGTAAACAAGTTTAGGATACATTCAGATGGTGCTTGGAAAGAACAGCAAACAGGACAGCATCTTCAGGGTAGACCCGGCACTTCGGACTCCCATGACCTTAGTCTAGCAACCTTTCTGCTCCTTACATTGAAAGGGGAACAGACACTAACTAAGCTTGCTCTGACAGTTAAGATACTGTGTAACAACAACCAGCACCCCTGCTGTTTTCACTTTAGGACTATTAAACACACTTAGTGAGGAACAGTCAAGGGAACTGTCACATTGTAGTTATCTGCAGCCCTGCAGAGATCAAGAACTTTCTGGACAACAGCCTGAACTGGAAACATACCTGTTCTTGGGTCAATGGCTGTGGCTCATGACCTAATAGTTTTGTGACAGACAAGTCTCTCTCACGCAGTAATCTTCACAATAAGACACAAGACACAACTGTTTTCCCCTCATATAATCATTTCTCTATCTACTGTTGACTCTACGACCTATGGATTGAGCAGTACATAACTCCTAAGTATGCAGACTAGGTGTCAGGGCTTCCTTATGGAGTGTGCAGTAAGGAAAGCTGGAGGGCACAAGCTTGTAACTCTGTAAGTAAGGCAGTTCAGTTGGTGGGTGCCACTGGGCCCGTCAACAGGAACCCACTGGAAAGGAAGAACCCAGTTTAAACACAAGATTCAGGAAGAGGGAAAGAGACACGGTTCATTGTTGCAGGATAAGTAAATAGGAACTTTGGGTGGGCTACCACTAGGGTCCTATCCTGAAAGCTTGCAGGAGACCAAGGACAACCTCCCCAGTTCCTCAGTCTCCCCAACAGGTCTCCTGCAGCGTACGTACTCACCTTTGTCTGTGCCTCACTCAGGTGGCAATTCTTCACCCATTTCACTTACACGCTGCTTAGGCCCTTTGTGTACACACACACACACACACACACACACACACACACACACACACACACACCACATTCTCTCTCCAGCTTCTTCCAAACCATTCACTTCACAACCACAGCAGTGACAACATCTGAAACAAAGAACGAAGCAGCAAAATGTTGAAAATAAAAATAAAGCGGACTTTATTCAGAAGATAAAGGTGGTGGTATCAGTTTTGGTTAATAAAGTTGGGCTCAAGTGTTTTAACAGGTCTTTAATGCCATCACAGACTGGCATGCCAATGGCATTCTGAATGCCAATTACAGATTGATGCTATCAAAGTTGATGGAATTTGGACTTCTTCTAAAGTCAGACTACACACATCTTAAAATGGTAAGAGTAAGGAGACTGCTTGGTTCTGAACGTTAGAACACCATAGCGAGCAAGTCCCTCCACATCTCCACAGACCCTAGGGCAGGTTTACAGTCGCCTCTGACAGCTAAAAACTTCAACATTTCAACAGAGAGGGAGGACTGGGGGAACTGAGAAAAATGAAAAGCAAAATGAACCAATGGAATAGGTGCAGGCGGCTGTCACGCATGGCAGACCCAAGTCTAGTCTGATGCCCATTTTCTTCACATTTGCACTGACATTGTCCCAAGCAGACGGTAACTACATTCTTGAAGGAATGTGCCAAGACTCAGGGTGGGGAAGGCCCAGACAGTGAGTGGACAGAAAGCATTTCAGTTGCCTTAAGTGGAACCAACTGATTAAGGACAAACACCCAAACCATAGAAACAGTAGCTGGAGGTAACTAAAAAGAGGATTAAAATGTATAACGAGTACAGAATAGCAAGGCACCAAGACCACAATCCAAGCAGCCCATTTCCTCCTCTCCAGCATGAATGCATCTGGGAGAAAGCATTAGTAACAGCACTTGTCAACTGCTTCCCTGGAACAAAACACGGCAAACACACGGAAGGTTTTGTTTTCATCATGGTTCTCGGTGTACTTTATTCCCCTGCTGTCTCGCTAAGCAGCCCACACAGGACAGAAACGGGTAGCACTGAGGAATGATCAGATTGTTTTTTCCTTTCCCCCAATATTTCTGCCCACCCCCTAGCCCTGCCCCAACCCTATCTAGTATCAGGAATGGTTAGTAAATCTGAAAAAACAGCTAAGATGGAAACAAGGCATTCAGAGGCCTGGGCCCCTCTTCTCACTAGGCTCCTAGTGACTGCTCTGCTCACTCACAACGGAGCAGCTCTCCTTCAAATACTTTTTTTGTACACTGGTTCACAGATCAGATCGGCACTTGACTCTGAACCTGGCACCAAAAGGCACAATATCTGATACCCTGTAAAGAGCGACTACAGATGCTGCGTATGGACAGGCAGACGGAGCCAGTCCCACTCAGGAACAGGCTTAGACAGGGAGGGAGATGAGGGAACAGTGGAGAAAACCTAAGCCAATACCTTCTACTACAATGGAAATGAAGTGGGAAGGAGGGTCTTGTGTTTTAAATCTTCCAACTACCAGGAAGCAATAAAAACTCCCTTGGTTTCTATTATTATTTCTTTAAAGCAGCATATTCAAAACGCCAGCAAATCTCCTATGTCTGCACAAGCCAAGAGGGCCAGCTCACTGAAATCCTTTCTTATTGCTGAAAGACTAAAATTCAGGGTGCCTTGTTCCCTTGTGAAAGGGAAAATAATTCTGATTTATGGTAATCACAGCACATCACACTTTAAAAAAATACTAAAGCGTGTGAGCAGGGGAATGTCTGACACCATTTTATTCCTCTTCAACTTGAGTGGAAAAATAGAACCTTTTCTAGTGCCATTTTCATCACAACAGGTGCAGTCAGTGTGTGGGTATACGTATACACACACACACACACACACACATCTGTCTTACTGGTTAGTTGGTTTTGAAGTGCAGCAGAGACCAGTACCGCATTGCAGTCAATCAAAGAAAAGAACAGAAGGCCAAGCAGTTTCCAAATGGTTATTTTATCAGATCGTTCAACATTAAATTTTTGTCATTTGCAATTCAAAATAGTTACCTGAAGTTTGCGGTTTTGAGTGTGTATTTACTTTTATTGTACATTTGTATTCTAAACTCTTTGGCACAGTTTTCTGGGGGCATTCAGACTGCCACAATGTAAGTCAGGAAAGAGCTTGTTTGTAATGCCAATTTTCAAGCATTTAAATTTGGTTTCGGTTGTGGCTTTTTCTGTCTTTGAAGTCTGCATTTTATTTGTAACAACTGTACTTTAATTTTTTCTATCTCCTCTAACTCCAGAGTTTTCTTTTTCTCCCCCCTCCCCCCACAGCTACATTCACAGCTGAACCATAGTATCAGGAAAGGCGCCTTGATGAAAAGATCAGGACAGGAGCTCTGACCATTCGTCAGTGTTTTCCCTAGAATAATTAAAAAGAAACCAAACCAAACGTAAAGAGCGTCTTTCCTCATTTTGTTTAAACATGTCTCTTGTGCTGCATCAGTAGCCAGAACTTCAGTTAGTTTATGAAATGCAACATCAAACCCCTTTGTTTTCTGGGAAAAAGAAACTGCAATGACTTGAAGTTGAGAATGTGGATACCGCCTCACTCACACACACTCATTCTCAGACTGTGAAATCCCCCACGCGCCTTCTAACGGGCACATGCGCAGTACCAAGTGCACCGGTACAGTGAAGGGGGGCTCAAGACCCGGGCTCCATCTTTCTCCTCAGTAGCAAAGGCCAGGCTGCCTTTTACAACACAGCCCCACAGCTGAACCCAGGCCCTCCTCTCCCAGACCTGTCACCCCATTCCGCACCGACCAAGACAGGAAAGCTAGTTCTAGCCTCCCCTGGGAAGAGACAGCTGTTTGTTTTTAATAAGTAAGTCAATCCATTGTTTCTCTGTTCCAAGATGACTGATGTTATGTTTTCTACAAAGTCAGTGCTTACTTAGCTCACTAACAGCGCTGCTGCTGCTGCTGCTGCTGCTGGCTGTGGCAGGATTTTCAATGTGGTGTTCTCAAGCCTCACTCACTCATCCTCTCATTCCCAAACATTCAGCATCCGTGCACACTCCTCACTTCCGGGTTTTTTCAAAAGATTGGAGATTTCCAGTGGGGGTCTCAGGTCATCATCCCAATGGTACCAGATCTAAAAACAAATGGATGAAGAGGTCAATCCTGCAGTCATATACACCCCCAACTCCTACAACTGACTGCCCCTGAGTTTGAATGGGATTTGCCAACTCTCAAAGACTGTATGTTTCTTATCTTCCTTTACACCATCTACCTGCTGCCATAAGTAAGCAACTGTTGCAGTCCAGTGGTGAAAGTGCTTACTTGAATGGGAAGTCCTGAGTGCAATTCCCAGCAATCCAAGCAATCAATAAACGATCACTCAAAGCTAGATATGGTGCTGCACACTTTTAATCCCAGCACTTGGGAGGCAGAAGCAGGTGGATCTCAGTGAGTTTGAGGCCAGCCTTGTCTACAAAGCAAGATCTAGGCTAGCCAGCTACATACAAAAACCCTGCCCTGTGCCACCGTTTTGATTCACCGCACACAAGCGAAGGGATATGAAGGGAACAGAAGCAAAAAAGATATGGGAAAATTTTACTAGGTTCCCAAAATATTTTCAGTATTCTGATCCATGAGTTCTGTTGTCCTTTACCACAAGCACTCAAATGTTGGGCGTAGAAAAGGTAAGGCTACCTGACTAAAGGCCTACTCAGAAGCAGGGTGAGAAAACAGTTACACAAAATTCCACTAGGCAGCCATCACCAAAGGTGGTAAAGTGCTGCACCCTCCTCCCAGGACCTGAAGGAGTGAAGACAGCTCTTACCAAGCTTGGTTCTTCAGCTTCCTCAGCTCCTTTGTTGCCCACGTAGCCAGGGTCTTGGCTTTGTTAGTCTTGGATCTCCGTCCTTCAGTTAATAGTTCATGGATCATTGGCCTAGCTTCTACTAATTTCAGTACATCCTTCCCAAATGCTGTACACAAGTCCCTGTGCAAAACAAACATACCCGAGAATGAACGACTTCCTGGCCACACCAGTACCATGGTTGATGCTCCAAAACCAGGCAGAGCCAACTATGGGTTCCTCAATATCCATTCACCCCTCCCCCGGTTTTCCGAGACAGGGTTTCTCTGTGTAGCTCTGGCTGGCCTCTAACTCAGAAAGACCGGCCTGCATCTGCTTCCCAAGTAGTGGAATTAAAGGCGTGTGCCATCACCATCCAGAGATCCAGGACTTTATAAAAGCTGCAAAGCTAGGTCAGGCGTGGTGGCGCACGCCTTTAATCCCAGCACTGGGGAGGCAGAGGCAGGTGGATCTCTGTGAGTTCGAGGCCAGCCTGGGCTACAGAGTGAGTTCCAGGATAGGTGCCAATGCTACACAGAGAAACCTGTCTCAAAAAACAAAAAAGAGAAAAGCTGTGAAGCTATATCCCAACATGGTCTCAGGATCTCAGAAGAGGCTGGTGAGGTGGCCCAGTGGGCAAAGCTTCCTGCTGTCAAATCTCTAAGATCCACATGGTTTAGGAGAGAAGTGAACACCTCACGCTGTCCTCTGACCTCCATACACATACACACATACAAGATAAATAATATTAATTTTGAAGGGCTACAGTGTGAAGCCCTGGGTTCTATCACCAGCACTGCAAAACAAAACAAACCAACAAACAACACTCCTCTGTGGGCTATTGCCATTCACACTCTGAACATTTTCCTAGCCGGGCAGTGATGGTGCATGTCTTTAACCCCAGCACTTGGGAGGAAGAGGCAGGTAGATTACTAGTCTACATAGTGAGTTCCAGGGCAGCCAGAGATATTCAGAGAAACCCTGTCTTGGGGGGGAAAAAACCAAACAAGCAGATTTTCTCTGTATACA
The DNA here is from genome assembly GCF_949786415.1 of Peromyscus eremicus. NCBI lineage: Eukaryota > Metazoa > Chordata > Mammalia > Rodentia > Cricetidae > Peromyscus > Peromyscus eremicus. The sequence continues at coordinate 79,765,830 of NC_081423.1, forward strand.
CATCTGGTTCTGTGGAAGAAGGCATGACTTACCCTATCAGTCCAGCAGCACATGCTACAACTCCATCTGTATGATCCTCGTCTCCAGCAATGTGATCAATAAAAGACAAAATAAATTCTACTCTGGGTTGTACCAGCATTACATCCGCTATAAAGGAAAGAGGAGGTCTGATTAAACTGTCCCATGTTAGACAGGACTCAGCCTCTTTTCAATATGGCCACTGCTATTCTACCCCAATAGCAAAGTTCCAGATGGATAAGCAGTTATACAGAGTGACAGCAAAAATGATTCTCATCCTTCAAATCGACAGAGGGGATAAGTATTCCTTCTGTAATCATGTGGACACAGGACTTTTGTGGTCCTGAAGAACAGAACAAGGCCTTACACAGTAGGAAAGTGTTCCCACACCATGGAGTTTCATCCCACAAGTAGAACACACAAGGAACACCCTCCACTGTGGGCCTGAGCTGCTCAACAACTGCTGCTCTGGCTGTGGCTGCAATCAGTAACGAGCACTTCCCCACTGGCCTCATTAGATCCCTAAAAACGACACAGCTAGAGGTGCAGCTCAGTGGTGGAGCTCTGCTACCACGCCATGTAGCCCTCCCTGGGTTTGATCCCCTGCACTCCGCCACCCCTACTACAAGGAAAAAAGAAAGCACAGAAGGAATATCAATGTCCATCTACTGCCTCCCCACCAACCACTGTCTTCACTAGACACCACTTCTCTTTTCTCTCTTCCTATATGGAGCAGGCACTCATTCACCAGTGGGCTACAAAGGTAAGATGCACCCTGGTCAGTGGATTTTGGGAGCTGGGCTATATACTCAACGGTGTACGTTTTCCTGATCTCCCTTCAATCCTTGGACGATTCCTGTATATGCTTCCAAGCAGCTTTCTCGGAGCTCATTCAGATAATCCACCATGTCAAAGTCTGACTGGAAGAGACAAAGAACAAAACCTCTGTCATACTGGCTGTCTTAAGAGATACACCCATCAACAGTCCTTCTGCTCCCATTAGAGCTGGTCTCAGAACACCATCAACAGTTGGTTCCAAGCTTACCTTGTCCACCTGGGCTTGAGAGGCCTGCTGCAGAGTATTCAATACGACCTCTAGGTATTTTTTAAACTCTCCACCAATGGCAAGAGCAATATCACCAAACACAGACAGAATCTGTGGCTTCACAGACCTGTGGACATTTTCATTCTAACAAGGAAAAAGAAAACAGGAATTTATAAATACCAAGTCTTGTCTGATTTGAAGACCCAAGAAACTTGAGGCACAAAAACTAATTGAGTTACTGTTGGATAAAAAAATTATATATTTACTTTACCATTTCCTCCAAGTGGAACACACATTCCTTTCATTAACTTTGCCACAAGCTCACAGGCAGTGTTCTAGGAACCTACAGCTCCTCGTCACAGACCTTGAGATTTAAACTTCTTTGCAACTGATAACTTCTTCAAAATGCTCACCCCCAAGTTCTCCAGGAGCAGCTGCATCACCTCATCACAGAAAGGTAAGATGTTCGACTGCAAGGCTCGGCACAAGTCTCCCACTAAGCCAACAGCGGCCAAACACACCTGCGAAGAGTCAAAGAACTACTTTCCAAACAGAAAAGGCTTCCAGCAGAGTACAGCACTATTTCTACCTAGTCAATGGTCTCTCATCACTTGATCCAGAATCAAATCAGAACACATCCTTCCCTCATGGAGATTATGGAATTTTAACCAGATTTAGCAAGAGAACTAGCTGCCTGACTTATCAGTAGGAAAGGACGGTGGTGGCAGACATGGAGAACAGTGCTGCTCTGTAGGGCAGTGGTGACATAACCTGGCAGCTGCCCTTTAATTAGGAATGTTCAGGCAGTCATCTTGTGATCTCTATCTGGCAGATCCAATATCCTGCTTTTCACATGCTACCTCCAGGGCAGACTTGAAGGCTACAAATAATGCAAAAGGGAAACCACTTGGCTTCAGAAACCTGATTTTGTCTGTACTACTGTACACTGCATTAATGAGAGTGTATGATTGGAGGGCTGGGGTGTAGCTCACGGTTTAAGTATTTGTCTAGCATTAGCATGCAACACTCCAATTCTGATTCTCAGCAATGTGAAAACAAACAAAAACAAAGACACTGTTTTGAAAAGCATGTCCTACCTGGTACTCTGCATAATTTTTCAATCCAATGCCCAGGAACGGTTTAAAGGCCTCCATGTACTTGAGGAATTCACCACCCAACACTGTTAATGGAACAAACTATTAGCTAATCATAGTAAGAAAGGACAACGTGAAGCTAGAAGAGGTACAGGTGTTTGTAAGCCAGCTCACATGGGTGCTAGGACGCAAACTCTGGTTCTATACAAGAGCAACAAGCACCTTTAACCCCCGAGACACCTTTCTAGGCCCCGTTTTTGTTATCTTGAGACAAGGTCTCATTCTGTAGCTGAGGTGTCCCCAGAACTTACAATCTTGTCTCAGCTTCCCACTTGCTTGGATTACAGGTGTGTGCTTTGCTTTCCCCCCACCCCCAGCAGGATTCATGTATCCCAGGCTGGCCTTGAACTTACTACATAGCCCAGTGTGGCAGAGGATAATGTTGAGCTCCTGATCCTCTTGCCACCGCTAACTGGGAGTTAGGATAACAGGTGTGTACCCCCATGCAGTTTATGTTGCTTTGGGGGCACCCAGAGCTTCCTGCTCTTTAAACAAACACTCTGCCAACTGAAGTATATTTTCAGCATCTTTCTGTTCTTTTCCCTGAAGGGACTCACTATGTATCATATACTAGGCTCAAACTCACAATTCTCCCACCTCTGCCTTTAGAGTGTATGACTACAGGCATGTACTATCACACCTAGTTTTGGACATAGGTTCTTTATTCCAGAAATAGGACTGGTCCTCAAATAATGGCCTTAGTAACATACTTAAAGGTCATTCCTAGTGAATCATTCCAGAGTTCCAATGTGCTCTTTAATGTTTTAATTGTCCTGAAAAAGTCTGAAGACTGTTCTCCAGAGCAATTTTGTATGGTTAGATATATAACTACAATAAAAGTCAATCAATTCCTAAAACTCAGGTAATAGTTTATTCCATACCACACTAAGCCCCATTGATCTACTGAAGTCCAAAGAATTGTAATCCAGACCCAAAGGTACCAAAGGCAGGAATAAAACCAGAATCTTTCTTCTGTTTCCTCTGCCCGAAGCAAGAGACAACCTTAACAAAGCAAGTTGACTTTCAAGAGAAGAAGGAAGCCGATGGACCCTTTGATGGTTACTACCTGCCCCTGGCAGGCTGCTAGTCTGACAGTGATATAATTTACATGTGTCAACTCAACCACCCCTCTCCTGCCCTGAGGACAGTCCCTGTCTCTTGCACAGACACTAACCTTCTACCAGAGTGCTAACTGCCATCAGGGCATCTTCTTGCACTCCCCCAGACCCAGCTGTGCTTTGGAACATCCTTAACAGGGAGGCCATGACCACATCCGAGATCTGCAGAGCATCTTGATGCTGCACTTTCCGGAGTACATTCTGTGAAAGGAATAAGAATTCAAGATCTGTTCATTCCAAATCCTCAAATCAGGACACTACGCCTTTTCTTTAAAAAATAAAAAGTTAAGACCCTCCTCCCCCACCTCCAAAAAGCCAAATAGACTTTCCTCAAGAACGAGCACAGCAAATCATCTTCAATCAAAAACTCATTTCAATGATCTTCTATTTCTCAAATCACCGAAACCACACATACACAGAGGAAAAAAAACACCACCTCTGCAGCGTGGCAGCACACACCTTTAATCCCAGCACTTGGGAGGCAGAGCCAGGCAGATCTCTGTGAGTTCAAGGCCAGCCTGGGCTACAGAGTGATATCCAGGACAGGCACCAAAACTACACAGAGAAACCTTGTCTCGAGAAAAAAAAAAAAAAAAAAAAAAGTGCAACACCACCTCCTCTGCCTGTCAGACAGAACCAACATTACCACCCCAGTCCTACTAGAGGGACGTATTATTTCAGCTTACAAAAAGAGTATGTCTTGGAGGTGTTCTTACACAAATAAAAAGCCTACAGCCTTCACTTTTGAAGTAATGGTCAAGAATCAGTCCTGATAAAATGACCCACCCAACTCCTTCCAATTCCAGACACGGTCCCCAAACTGTTCCCCACTCCCGTTTGCTCCATCTAAAGTCACATCACTGCCATTTGATGAGACAGTTCTAACACCAATCATGCCTTAAATGACATCAGCACAGGAAGACAAGTGTCCTGAATACAAAAATCCAGTATCTACTTATGCTTCAGAGATGTCCCACGAGCTTTCCTTTTAGTCTGATAAAAAAGGGTTAAGCAGACACTGACATTTTTTTTCAGTTTTTCTAGTCAATCTTTGAAAAGCAAAAAGCACTATCAATGCCACATCAGGTAATGTTTCAAAAGACAATGGCCAAGTTAAAGCCTTTTTGTCTATGCAGGGATTGAGCCTAGGGCCTGGCATATGTTGGTGACTTGTCTGAGCTACAATCCTAGCCCGAGCACCATATTGTTGACTAAGTGAACCACATCTGACCAAGCTGCGCTTGGACAGCAACCAAGAGTAAAAGCTGTCAACACATGAGGTGTACAGCTGGGAAGGACCATTATTCTGAGGCACTTCCATCTCCATAAAAGACCAACTAGATCTTTGAGGACAAACACAGAAGAAAGGTGAGAAATCCCTCTTTCAGGCATAGAACAAAGCACTCTCTGCGCAAAACTCTTGGTCAAAATTATCACACTATTTCAGATTTCTATGTGCCCATGAATCTGTCATAATAATAAATGGTTCTCATCCTTTAAAGTATTAAGTGAGGAGGTTAGGGATTGGAGAGAAGGCTCAGTTGTTAAGAGCACTGGCTGGTCTTCCATAAGACCTGGTTTTGATTCCCAGCACCCACACGACAGCTTACAACCATTTGTAAATTCAGTGCAGAGACCCAACATCCTTTTCAGCCTTCATAAACACTTTACCCACATGGTGTACAGACATACATGTAGACAAAACACCATTAAAAAAGAGAAAGAGTGAGAGACGGCATCATCATACCTGAAGAGTTGCGCAGAGTAGAGACTGAAGATCATTGAACTGGATTCTATCCGATGTGCTCTGGATATGGGACTGAAGGAAAAGAAGAAATTGTGCTCTAATTAATGGAAACCTTGCACTTGTTCACAATTACCAGGACCATCAGCTAAGTTGCCAGAATGCTAACACTGTGCATTATCACCAGAAAACAGAGACAGACAAAGCAGGAAGATGCAAGGTTTTTGGGTTTTGGTGCTGGTAACTGAACCTAAGGCCGTGCCCAAGGTTGCAATGCTTCTAAGTCAGAAGTGCCTCCACCTCCCCTCCACCTCTCCTCCACCTCCCCTCCACCTCCCCAGGGCATACCATTCCCTGGTCTCACCTCCATCTGAAGCACCTGCTGCAGTCGCTCCATAATGACCAGGGTGGTCTTCTGCACAGCAGGGTAACAATCCTTGGCACTATTTTTTACAATTTCCATTAGAGATTCATATGCAGAACTTCTCAGGTTGTTCTGATGCCCATCAGGTCTATAAAGACACAAAGCAAAAATCTTAAGGCCTCAATTGAGGGACAGAAAAGGAGCTGGTAAAGCAGACAATATTTTTCCCAAACCAGGAAACCGAGGTTGAGGATGTAGCACACCCAAAACCATGGGATCAATCTCTTGTACTATAAAACAGGAAGCCAAAAATGGTATGACAGTAAACCAGGTTTGAACTTGGCAATAAGATATCAATGAACCATGCCAGGTGTGCTGGCACATGCATTTAATCCCAGCAGAGGCAGAGAGGGAGGCGGATCTCTGTGAATTTGAAGTCTACAAAGAGAGTTCCAGGACGGCCACAGCTGCTACACAGAGAAACCCTGCCTCACAAAAGTAATAATGATATCAAAAAACCACAGGCATGATATCACACACCTAAAATCCTGGCTCTCAGAGACTTTGCCCAGAGTTGAGACCAGCATGGGCTACAGAGTGGAATCCTGGTCTGTTTATTTCTTTGTTTTCACATGGGCTACAGAGTGGAATCCTGGTCTGTTTGTTTCTTTGTTTTAGCATGGGCTACAGAGTGGAATCCTGGTCTGTTTGTTTCTTTGTTTTCTAAGTAAACAATCTGATAGTATCTACAAAGCAAAGGAGATAAATTCACTTGCACCAAGGCTAACGCCCTGAGTTCAGTCCTTGAACCCCAGATGGTAGAAGGAAACTGACTTGGTAAGGTGCCTCCCAGTCTCCACATGTGCACCCTCACACAAAGTGAGTATTTTTTAGCCGGCCAGTAGTGGCGCACAGCTTTAATCCCAGCATTTGGGAGGCAGAGGCAGGTGGGTCTGAGTTTAAGGCCAGCCTAGTCTATAAAGTGAGTTCCAGGACAGCCAGGGATACATAAAAAGACTATTTCCTTCTGGATATCTCTGTGTAGCCCTGGCTGTCCTGGAACTTGCTCTGTAGACCAGGCTGGCCTCCAACTCATAGACATCTGCCTGCTTCTTTTAATCCCATCCTGAGCACTGGGATTAAAGGTGTGCACCACTGCCGCCCAGACCAAAAAAAAAACAAAAACAAAAACAAAAACAAAAACAAAAACACAAAAGTCCTTTGAGCCAATCCTATGCCAATTTGTAGGCACGCTAGTGAGATGGCACTGTGAGGAAAGGCACTCACTGTGCAGGCCTGGCCATCTAAAGTGAGAAGGTAAGTACCACCCCACAAAGTCCCCGCCACCACTACCACCTTTACAAATGTACCACGGCATCTGTCTACTCACTCCCCAACCCTAAACTCTCCCTAACAATAACCAAAACTGAGAATGGAAGAGTGAGCAGGCTAAAATTTCAGGGCCAAATAATGCCTCAGGGCCAAAAAAATGCAGGGTAATTCAAGAAATCACTTGAGCAGCCACAAAGGAACTCCATCAACGACAGTGACTGATTTGGTGTGGCAATGTGCCACTACTCTAAGACTTCTCACTTATCAATCACTCTGTGAAAAGAGATTTTTACTTTGTTTGGGATGTTCTGAGACAGAGTTCCCCATACAGCCTCAGTTGACTTGGAACTTGAGATTCTCCTGCCTCAGCCTCTCCAGAGGTGCAACATCCACTGTAATCCCATCAGTTCTAAAGGGAGCACAGTCTTCATTTCTTTGTTTCTCCATCTTTTGTAAACACTTCATCTACTATAGATAGGACACCTTTAACTTCTGAGAAGGTACTGCGCTGTGTCATGTCCCAGTTTTCATCTTCTAGAAAAGAGGCGTTAGACGTGCTGTCCCCAGCTGCTAAGGATTATCGGTTACCTGTCTGTGGTCTCCAGCAGCTTCTGAACTATAAGTTCAAAGGAAGAAGACAAGCAATAGGTGGCCGGTTCTTCTTGATCATCAGCTACATCTGCAGCTTCATAAGCAGCTTCAGCCAGGCTGGAAAAAGCCTGGAATGCAGAGACATAAGATCAATTTCACGGGAACCCCACAGTAGGATTCTCATTTCCCCTTAAGATTCCCTGAACAGTGTTCTCTAACCTACAACTAAACTGCTGTTAAATCTCCGACTTTCCCTGTCAAGGTCATCAAGAAAAGTTCATTACTCAGCACTCACATGAGGTGGGGCTCTGACACTCTGTTCAGGAGGAAGCACACACCACTCCCCTCAACAGGTTTCTATGACAACACATAATGCAATGCTATCTACCACGGACATTAGAGACTCCATGCATGGGAATCCGTTAGGGACTGACCATGTAAGCACCCTGTTTAAGAGCACCAGCTGCTCTTCTAGAGGACCTGGGTTCAATTCCCAGCACCCACATGGCAGATCATAGCTATATGTAACTCCAGTTCTAGGGGATCTGACACCCTCACACAGGCAAAACACCAATGTATGTGAAATTAAAAAAAAAATCCATATGGAAGTAGCTGTATTAATAAACTTAAAAAATGTTCACATAAGCACACACTCATAATTAAGAAAAAAAAGAAAGAAAAGAAAATCTAAACATGAAGGACCAGATGTGATGGCTCACACCTTTAATTCCAGAACTCGGGAGGCAGAGGCAGGCAGAACGTTCTCTGAGTTTGAGGCCAGCCTGGGTTACAGAGTGAGATGTCTCAAAAGTGAAGACTAGCTGTTTTGCATAGGATCTAGATTCAGTCCCAGCACCCACAGAGTGGCTTCCAATTATCTACAACTCCAGTTCTGGGCAATCGGATACCCTTTGTTGACCTCTGCAGGCACCAGGCACACAAGGTACACATGACATGATGCACACAGACACAACACTCATAGACAGAAAATGATATAATCCAAAACATTTTTGAAAGAACACTAAGTATTTACATTGTATGTACTGCCTAGTAATCCACCCAACTCCCTAAGCAGCAGTGTTCTTCCAGCAATCCCACCATTTCCTTCTTTCTACTCAGAACTAGTGACTCAGCACAGAGGCTGACCACCTCTTCCTGCTTCCATCCCTCTCCTACTTTTATAGCAAAAACTGCATCTTAATCAGAACATCTTGTCTGAAAGCAACTGAAGGAGAAAAGCAAGTCCAGAGAGTCTCTCTGACCCACAACTGCTGTAAGTGCTGTGGGACCAATCAGTGTAAGTCAACAGCTCCATGGGCTTCTACGGTTGCCGTCTCCCCAGATCCTAACTGAAGATACCAGGGGACAGAATCCAGAACAGGTCCTCCCTGATACCTCCTTTTTTCCCAGCGGCTCAGGACAAGCTCCTGTCTGCACCAGAGAGAAAAGCCCTTACCCAGCACACATTTGAAGCCACTCTGGGTTCCGCACTGAGGCCTTCAATCAAGCACTGCAGCAGGGGTGCCAGGTAGACGTCATTGATGGCAGCTTCGGGGAGCAGCTCACAGATCCTGCCCACAGTCCATGCTGTTGTGTCTCGAACAACCACACTGGGGTCTTTCATTAACTCTATTAGGGTGGGCATAGCCTATAAATTCAATAAAGCAAAACAAATTTAAATTTGTGCAGACTACTATTCTGAATAAATACTACTGGACATTGTGGCACATGCCTGTAATTTCAGCATTTGGGAAATGAAGGCAGGAGGATGTGGAATTCAAGTCCATCAATGGCTACTGTATGTAGCAAATTTGATGCCAGACCTCATCTGAAGTATAAACATCCTTCCCCATATAATGATAGAAGGATTTTAATGTAAAATATGACCAAGATATTCTAAAAATAGATATTTCTAAAACAAAATAGTAACAGTAAACAAAACGTGTAAAATGTTCTTTTCCTATCAGGTGGTGGTGGCACACACCCTTAATCCCAGCACTCGGGAGGCAAGGGCAGGTGGATCTCTGTGAGTTTGAGGCCAGCCTGGTCTACAGAGTGAGATCCAGAACAGCAAGGTCTACAGAGAGAAACCCTATCTTAAAAAACCAGGGATGGGGGACAGCAAGGCGTGGGGAAAAATTCTCTTCCCTTCATCAAATCCCATTATAGGATTCTATTAAAGAGTTTACAGTGGATACTTTCAAGCAGTTTATTCGTAATTATTTTTAGTCAGGTAGAGACCCCAAGAAGTAGTCACAAGGCACCAGTTTCTACCCTGAAAGACTGATCTCTTTATGCACAAAGCTCAAATTACAATGAGGTCTTCTATCATTTATATCAGGAAAATAAAAACATTTCCAAAAAAGACTGCATCGTTACATAAATGTCAATTCTGTTCAAAGACTAGAATAATAATACCATCCAAAGACTATGGGAATGGTGGTGTAAGCCTATATCCAACATGTGGGTAGAAGAGGCAGGAAGATCTATAGCTCAGGGACAGCCTCAGTCACATAGCTAATTTGAGGCATACACAAGACCCTGAATAATAATTTAAAAAAAAAAAAACAAAAAAAAAACTAAGAAAAACCATAGGGTAACTAGATATAGTTTTCCACACTGTAATTCTCATTCACTTGCAAGGCTAAGTGAAGCACGAAGACGTTATGAGCCTTGGGGTTTGGAGCGACTTGGTATGGCAGCTTATGCTTATATTGCCAGCACTCACAAGCTGAGGCAGTAGCCACCAGTTCAAGGCTACCCTGGGATATAGGTTGAGACTGTCCCAAAGTCCTAAATCAACAGGAAAAATGCTTTTTTGTGGCATTAAAAATAGCTGTGAGGCAATCTTCACAGTGATAACTCCATCCTGTTTTCCAAACAGGTAAGAATATATTGAAGTTAATACTTTATTAAAGTTGACCTTTTTCTTTTTTCTTTTCAAGTTTCTGGGTCATAACTTAATTTTTAAAAGTTAAACATATTTTACCCTTAATGATGGGCAACTACAGTGAGAGAGGCAAAGTATCAAACAGCACAGGCTGGTTTCATTATTATCCAGCTAAAGCTGGTGGCCCAGGCCTCCTACTAACCTTGTTAGTCTCCACAAGAATGTGGGACTTAGGTCTATGCTACCTACCACTTAATGACTTGAAAATAACATCTGTGAGTGATTGTAGTTTAAATTCTCTCTCTCTCTCTCTCTCTCTCTCTCTCTCTCTCTCTCTTTCTCTCTCTCTCTCTCACACACACGCGCGCATATTCCATTCTGAAACTTCCCCAGACCGTACCTGTATAACTAGTGGTTTGAGCTGATTAGGCTCTGGCCCTTCCAGGATACTGCCAAAAGCCATGACTGCTGCGTCCCGGTACCGCCAGTCAGGGTTCTTGATGTGCTCTTTAATAAAGGGAAGGACATGCGGCACAATGTCATCTTCACAGCAGGTGGACAGAAGCATGAGGCACACCCCAGCTGCTTTACAAGGGTTCCAGTCATCGTCGTCATCGTTTTCATCCTGGAGAAAGAAGGTGACACTAGGTAAGGTTTTGTTCCACGAATTCACTCTCTACAGACTTCTAAGCATCATTAGAGCTTAATGTTCAGGGAATCAAATAAAATATAAAACATTTATTTTTCTCCAAGTTTTATCACAACATAGCCTATGTCAATCTAAGAAGCAGATGGAAGAAGATTCAACTTAATTATTACACACAACAATGAGAATAAAGAAACTCCAGCTACATATAAGAACAATTAACTGCCCAGCCTGGTGGGCCCACCTGGGACACTAATAGGCACACCTGGGACACTAACACTTGAGGTCATGAGGAAGGAAGACAGTCATGAGTTTGAGACCAACCAGGTGTACAAATATCCTGTGTCTCAAAACAGCAGGAGCTGGAAATGTAGAGTGCTTACAAAGCTCTGGGACTGGGTGTCAATAATACATAAAGCAGACAGGTTAACACATGCCTGTAATCCCAGTACTGGTAGGTGGAAGCTGGACCGAAAAGTTCAAGGCCATCCTATTATATATAGCAAGATTGAGATAAGCCTGGACTACATGCAAGCTTGTCTCAAAGGACAAAAAAAAAAAAATAAAATAAAATAAAATAAAATAAAATAAAATTAAAAAAAAAATCTGTTCCACAGGAAAAAAAACATAACAAATATATCCAAGAGGAAAAATATTAAAGACAACCACTGTAGGTGCTGGAGAGATACGTAGTGGTCAAAGGCACTGGCTGCTCTTCCACAGCACCAGTGTCAATACACAGCTCCAGGAGATCCGACGCCCTCCTCTGGCCTCCAAGAGTACCAGGCACCCAAGTGGTGTACAGACATACAGAGACCAAACACACAAGGTTTGGGGGGAGGAGAACCTTAGAGGTATCAAGCAAAAGCTTATCCCTATCCTACACTCTGAGACTGCTCTATGGAGAGAGAAGCATGCACACCCCTAAAGCAATTATATTCCTGTGCAAAATACACATAGTGCTCAGTGTTCTTAGCACTGCTCCCTCAGGATGCTGCCAGATCCTTAGTCATACTTCACACACACTCCACCACAAAATACTGCAGTGACTACAGCAGAAAGAGAACAGTGGCAAAACAGACACAGTGCTCATCAAAGCACTTCTGGCTGGGCACAGTGGCACACACCTTTAATCCCAGCACAGGAGGCAGAGGCAGGGATCTCTGTGAGTTCAAGGCCAGCCTGGTCTACAGATTGAGTTCCAGGACAGCCAGGGCTACACAGAGAAACCCTGTCTTAAAAAACCAAAATAAACAACCACTCCCAAAACAAAATGTATCAAGTGATTTCACAAAGATATTACAAATACCAAAACAGACATTTAAGGTAGCGCATCAATTCTACATTTTCCTTTTCTTCTTTGAGGCAGTGGGCAGCAGCAAGGCGTCGTATATGCCAGGCAAGCTTCCCACTACTACTGAGCTGTACCACTGCCAACAACCTGTATTTACTGCAACCTATCCAGAACACGTCCCATTAGTGCAGCTACTACAGCACTCAGGAAATCAGCACAGTGTCTGCTTTGTTCACAACCAAGGCATACAGGATACTCAGGCATAGTCTTTTCACAGACAACTCAGTGCCTTAGCTCAGCTACTCCTTAGTCATCTACAACAGAACAGCAGATGGTTGCCAATGTCCTCCATGGAAACTGTTCCACATGCAACCAACCCACCCTAAGTAAGGTTTCTCACTCATCCAGTCAGGAAGCTCACCTGTTTAGTTAGTGTCTGTGTGAGGATGGGAACCAGGTACTGTAGTGCTCCCTTGGCATAAAACTTGCTGGTGTGCTCAGGGGGCCGTCCTTGTTCTGCTGCCTAAGGAGAAACACAAAGTAAGCTAGCTGTAATGAATATTACAGGAACACAGTGAGAACTGAAACAGGTATATAAAGCTAATGGTAATATTCACTGGGACATTTGGAGATACTGCTTACACTTTTACCAACCTCAGTGAGATTTATGTAGCACATCTGTGCATACACCTATGCATTATATGCATGTTTATTAAAGAACAAGTCAGCCTTTAGAATTATATTCTTGCAGCTGCTACAGTGTTTATCTAGCATGTGCAAAAGCCCCTGGCTTATTTCCCAAAATTGCATAAGTCAGGCATGGTGGCGGTATGGCATAGAATCCCAGTACTTGGAGATGGGGGAAAGAGGATCAGAAGTTCAAGGTCCAGGGCTATACAAAGAAACCCTCTGTGTGTGTGTGTGTGTGTGTGTGTGTGTGTGTGTGTGTGTGTGTACCAGATCATCCTTGAATATGTTAAAAAAAAATTTAATTCATCTTAATAACCTGATATCCAGGGCTAGAAAGATAACTCACTTGGCAAAACATTCGACTTAGGGCTGGAGAGTTCCATCTCCAGAACCCACATTAAAACAAAACAAAACAACTGGGTGTGTTGTGGAGTGTAGTGGTGCATGCCTTTAATTACAGTGCTTGGGAGGCAGAGACAAGAGGATCTCTGTCGGTTCCAGGACAGCTAAAGCTACACAGCAAGGTCCTGTTCTGAAAACAAAACAAACAACAACAACAACAAAAAAACCCAGGTGCGTATGACTTGCAATGTAAGCTTATAATCCTGGCACAGCGGTGCAGAGCCACCGGCCACCAGCACTGTCAGCAAACCCCAAGTCCTATGAAATAGCTCACCTAAAAAACAAAAACAAAAAAACCCACACACGGGATGGGTAACACTGGAGGTTGGTCTCCATTCTCTGATCTCTACACACACACAGCAATGCACATTAAAAAGCAACAAAATCTGATATATAATGTTCTTTTGGCTCAAGAGGTGCACACAAGTTACAGAAAGACAGTGCGGAAGGCCGTGCTGGAAGAAGAGCTTCAGTGTCAGGGTTCCAAGTTAAAGATAGCCTTCCTTTCCCCATATCGGACTCCTTCTCCAGAGCTAGTAAGTTATCAGTTATGCAACTTGGGCTTGTATTTCAAAAAGGCCGGCGCTAGTGGTGCACACCTTTAATCGCAGCACTCTGGAGGCAGAGCCAGGCGGATCTCTGTGAGTTTGACGCCAGCCTGGTCTACAGAGTGAGATCCAGGACAGGCACCAAAGCTACACAGAGAAACCCTGTCTTGAGAAGCCAGAAAAAAAAAAAGAGATTTCAAAAAGGAAAAACTTCCGGTCAGCTGACACCTCAATAAACTGACAACCTGCTGCCCCCTTGTGTTCACAGGAGAATCACCAGTATGAATACCTAGAACCGGCAAAAGCATAATCTGTGGCATTACTGAGGGGATCTGGCTAGCAGAAAAAGCACTATTATGCAGGGACAGTAGCCCAGTCAGAACGGAACACTTCCAGAAGAATGATTACCCACAAAGAAACGTGTAAGCACAACAGCAGCTCTTCTCAAAGGTGCTCACCCCAGGCTCACCTCTGAAGCCTCAATGGCCAAATCCATTTCCTCATCACAGACATTGGACCAAAATTCTATTCCTTGTAGGGCCACCTCATCAATGTCACTTTTCATTGCTTCAATTGTGATCTTAAAGAAAAAATGAAAAAGATACCCCAGACCCCAAGTAAGTATAGATTCAAGTTAGACATCCTTTCAACCAGATATTTGAGATTAAAAAAACACAAACTATGAAGTTTAGTCTGACATAAAAAGCAACAAAAAGAGGAAAAGACTTGCAAAAATAGACCTCTTTGAACAACTAAAGTCAGTACACATTTTCTCGGCACACCACTGGTAAATTTACCATTCATGGCAGGGCTCATAGCTGCAATCCCAGCCCTTTAAGAGGTGTGCTGAGTTTGTAGCCATCCTGAACAGTGAAATCCAGACCAACTGGAATTAGTGTGAAACAATGTCTCACAAAAATAAATAACAAACCCTAACATCCATACTCAAGTAATCTTGACTACATAATATTAAGTTTTTAAAAACCCCACAGAATTACAAAATAGCAATTAAAAATAATGAGCCCTGCAACTAGTTACAAGTTCAAATTACATAAAATACTTACTGCAAAAAGGGCAGGACCCATATATGTCTCCATGTACTGGTAATACAATGACATTATCTTCACTAGATTCTGTAAAGCCGCCACTCGTACCTTTAAGAACAGATTAAACAGTTACTAAGTGACTAAGCAGTCTGCACAGGAAAGAGTTAAAGAAGTAAGGTATCTGAACAATGCTGTCACTGACCCCAATCAACCTGTCCCCTCCATTTTCACTATCTCCTCCTTCTTATCCTGCCCCCACCATGTTTTACCAACCCCTGGAAAAACCACAGCAGGGTTACACTCACTAGTGCTCACTAGACTGAACATGCTCCTTTCACTAACTTCAGGACTCAAGTTTAGGTTACAGCAACAGCAATGCCATTTCCATGTCTACAATGAAGATAATCACGGGAACAACTCATGGCACTAATCAACAAAGGTGACCAAAATCTCCTTTTCAACCTTTAAGAGGGTAACAGTCCCCACTGGAGAAAACTTTGATGAATAAGACTAGTTTAATTCACCGATTCCCTAAATTTCAAACTGGATGATAGAGCCAGCATTTCCTAGGAAGACAAGGAGAGACAATTTTCATAAAAGCAACAAACTTACCCTTGTATCTGGACACTGTGTGGCTTCACAGACCACTTGCATGATAAAGTGCCGTTCAGACTGCAGAAAGGTAAAGAGCATTAGGAATGCATTAACTCCACGTAGGAAGGTTTCAAGACTCTACAAAGAAAATCTGTCACTATGTCAAGGCCCTGTAACACTCTGGTACAACCTATCACCCTGCCCTTAGGCAATAAAGGGTATAAGCAATTTGCCTCTGGTGTCTTCAGTATGACCCTTCCCTCTAAGGAGGTCTTTAATCTTTTAATTACCAAGGTGACCTTCCCAAACAAGGTATTAGAGAGAAGGCAGATGGGAAGATGTAGGTCACGAGGTTTAAACAACAGATAGTGAAAAGAGAGAAAGAGAGAGAGAAAAACCCTACATGTAGGAAAACCCCTTTCCTCACATGTAAATTTTAAGATTAGCAGGGCAGAGTATTACATGTGTGGAGGCAGAGGGAGGGGGGATCGCTATGAATTTGAGGCTAGCACGTTCTATATAATATATAAGTTCTAGGCCGCTAGGACTACATAGTGAGACCTTGTTCCACAAAATAAAAAATTTAACAATATTCAGAACATTTGATTTCAGAGACAAAATTTGATTTCTATGAATTGACAAATTCATATCAAATGTGGTAAAGGAAAAACAAAACAGTGAATTTCATCATTACCCTTCCTAAATCACCTGTGACCTAAAAGGAAAATTCCACTTCTGAACCAATTAAAATTAAGGCAGCTCTGAAGCTGGGCCTGGTGGTACACCTTTAATCCCAGCACTAGGGAGACAAGTGGCTCTCTAAGCTCCAGGCCAGGCAGGCCTACACAGTGAGACCCTGTCTCACGTCAGAACAAGAGTAAAGCACACACACACACAAATTAGCTCACTGTGGTAGCCTAGACCTCACTACTCCACTCAAAGGCCAAGAAATGAAAAGAACTGAGCCAAGGTGTCAACAAACAGGAACCCCCAAATACTTTCAGACCATATGGTTCAGTAATTCCACTTCTGACTACAAGCTAAAAAGAACTGAAATCGGCTCTCAAAACCATCCATACACGCATGTTCACAACAGCACCGTTCACAGTATCCAGAAGGTGGAAGCAGCCAAAACGGATGGCTTAATACACCAAATGCAGCACACTCCTACAAAGGAGTCTTACCCAGACTTAAAAAGAGAATTGTCAGGCATGGATGGGTCTTGAAGACAGTATGCCAAGTTAAACAAACAAACAAAACTAGCTACAAAAAGGCACGGACAGGCCGGTGAGATGGCCCAGTGGGTCAAGTACTTACTGGGCAAGTCTGATGACCAGAGCCCAACCCCTGCAACCCACGGAAAGGTGAAAGAAGAAAACAGAGTCTAAAGTTGTCCTCTGACTGATTCACTGTGTGTCCCCCCCTCACACACAATAAATGATAGTAACTCCAAACGTGACAAGGAGAATGCAGTCTGACTCCATTCATGTATTTATATGCAGTATCTAGTCATCCAATTCACAGAACAGAAAGTAGAATTGTGGGTGCTAGCAACTGGAGACTGGAGAAATGGAGTTAGTCACTAGGCATACAGTTAGTTTGCCACATGAAACACTGTGAAGAATGCTTCTATAGCAGACTGGATAACTGATCTTACACTGAAAAAATGGTCACCATGATGAATCTGGTGTTTCATCAAGTTATGTACTTCATGGAAGTACCTCACAAGAAACATCAACTAGAATGGAGAGGAGTGCTTCTAACAAGGTAAGACTTTCTAATCTTAAAAGTCCAAGCGATGTTTTAAGTCCTCCAGTCCTCATCCTCTGACAGCTTATCTATGTGTCAGAGAAACATACCTCTTTGTCAAAGTTTGCTTTGGTGAACTCCAATGAGTTCAGGAGTGCGTTAGTAGCAGCTAGCTTCACATTATTGCTAGGTTCTTCTTTCCTCATCCCCTGTATTATGGCAGTCAGAATCTCATTGGATTTGTCTTGTAGCTGCTCTGGGTCCTGAAACAAGCAGAGAAATGCAATGGTCACAACAACATGCTGGTGGCTAATCAGCAATCTTTTTAATTACATAATCTACCTAAGGGAGTGCCAGTTCTCACACATTTCCACTGGGGACAGTTCTGCAAAGTACCCACAAAATATCCCCCAGAATGGTACAAAATTAAACTGAAACAAATCAAATTCATTATCCCTGACTTCTTAACATGTTTCTGGACACAGGAAGCACTGGCTTTTCTCCCTTCTGTGTACACAGAGATGGCAGCAGTCTTGGGGCTTTTCCCACCTGTGCCAAACAAAATAAAGCTTTAGAACAGTCAAGGACCTGGGTACAACATCTAAGGATGTCTAAGTTCAGGTCAAATGTTATAGGCTACGTAATAAGTCAAAGCTGAACAGATACCAAGGAGTAACAGTCCTCACCAGCAAGGGTCCAGGGAGGGCTGCATCTAGGACTTCTGTGGTTATAGTAACTAAATCAACTATAGCAATTGAGAAAACTGGCTTACAGGCAGTAAGTAAAAAGGCACTGGAACATTCACAGTACCCCAAGAACCCCGAGCCAGCACTTGATAAATGGAGGCAGAAAGGGAGTTCAAGGTCAGCCTGCAATATAAGAGACTATCTCAAAACAACAACAAAAACCCAAAGCATCTCATACGGATCTTCAGTGAGTTTGTTCTTTTTATTTTTGTGCTGGAGATCACACCTAAGGGTCTCATGAATGCTAGGACTCTACCACTTAGCTACACCCCAACAGCCCCATTCTGAGTTCATGACCTCAAGTTCCTTACTTCAAAGCATGATTAGTACTTTGAGACTACAGGTCCAAAGTAAGTATTCCCATCTTTAAAGCACTACAGCAGGCTGGTCTTTCCATCTGAGAGTCCCAGTCCCACTCACATGACAGCTAAAAGAATCAAAGTACATAAATTAGAAACAGTAGGCAAGTACTTACTATATCTTGGCAAATGTAACCAATAGCTTCCAATGTGGACTCTTTCATGTGCTCTGTGCTGTTGGGGTTTGTAACATTGGCTACCAGTTGAGGAATGAGTTCCGGCCACTGGTTTACTGGGATCTCTGCACAAGCAATACCAGCCACACATTGTGAAGCAGAACTAGGCCGGTAAGTTTCTGTGCCCAAAGTCTGCAAAACCTGGGAGGGTAGGGGGATGACAGAACAGAATATCAATTTGTAACATTCTTTGAGCATCTTTTACCCATCACCACCCACTTCATCATGCGTCTGATTTTTGTTCACCTCACCCCACAAAAGGACTACTTAAGTATCAGCATGGGTATCCAGAAGCTAAAAGCAAAACCTACAGCCAAATGAATGTCTACCTAACTCACATTTCACTTCAAAATCAATACGTCAGAAACTCAAGAGTGAGAAGAAGCATTGAAACAGCAAGGCAGGAGTAATGGGAACAAAATACATTTTCTGGGCAGTTGGTGGTAAGAAGACTATGGACACTGACTTCTTGTGTGGACAGGAAGGTGGGGCTGTGGAATGAGTAGCTTGCAGCACCCAGGTGAATGTAATTCCCAGTACACTAATCTAATCTGATTCAAGAAAGTGATTTTCTCAATGACACGAACAAACCTCATTTCTGGTCACCAATAACCCAGTACTGACTTACAGAAAAAGGTTTGGGATTGTGTGAAACCTTCATTTAAATGTTACCAAAAATCTAAGACTCAACCATTATATAACTTGCACTCTCAGAGGATTAAGTTCTGTATGTCTAAGAAACAAAATACTGTTCTTAACCATCACCAAAAAGTAAGTAGTCGGTGATGCCAAATGGAGAACCGCTTGTCACTAAGCATGTCTCATTGGAAATGGCAGCCACACAGCATTTATACAGGGTAATGGCACAGATTCAGATAAAGAATGAAGCCACAATTTGCCCACAGTTAACCATTACCATGATCAGCTAATTCAGACCATGAACTCACTAAGAATCATCAGTCCACTCAAAGGCAAACAGTTAACTGTTCCTGGCATGAACAGGACAAAGAGAAGCTGCCAGATATTCAGGCCAGCTCTGCTGACTGGGTCCGGTCATTTAGTGCCCTGCTGTGCAGCTATTAGCTAGTAGGAACTCTCTTTCTCTAATATGGTGTATCATGTTTGCCAGCCTCCACCCTGACAGATCCGCCTGATACCAAATAATTCTGATCTTACAGCCTCTCTAGGAACAGTAGAGCTAGAATGGACATCAATAAAAACCATATGTCGAAGATGTAAGTGGTGGACCCCCCGGCTCATGCCTATAATCTTAGAAGGCTTAGGTGGGAAGAACAATGTGAGTCCAAGGCCAGCCTGGGCTACACAACGAGATCCCTTTTCAAAACAACAAAAACAAAGTGAAACAAAGGAAAAAACGAGGTAAACTCTCAGGAACAGAATGGGAATGACCCAATCTGATTCAAGTCCCAGCCAGACGCCCAGCACCAGGGAGGGGAAGGGAAGAGAACTACCAGGTATGTGGTAGAAGTCAGTCTAGGAACACAGTGTGACAGTCCCAGCTCCAAAAGCACACACCTTTAATCCCAGCACTTGGGGGGCAGAGGCAGGATGATCTCTGTGAGTCTGAGGCCAGCCTGGTCTACAAAGTGAGTACCTGGACTGTTAAACAGAGAAACCCCATCTCAAAAACAAAGAAAGTGAAAGAGAGATTTTTCAGTCATAAAATGTATTTCATTTATGTCCAATAGCTAAAAGAAAGCGGGATTAAAATATTATTATACATGGCTGGAAAGGACAGTTCAGCTATTAAGAGTGCATATATCACTTGCAGAGGACTCAAGCTTGGCTCCTACATCAAACAGCTCACAACCACCTATAATTCCACTCCAGAGGGATCCAACACCGTTGTCCTTCATAGGCACCTGCACTAAAGTGCACCCCCACACACATATATTATTAAAAATAACGAGAACAGCTAGACATAGTGGTGCACACTTTTAATCCCAGCACTAGGGAAGCAGAGGCAGGTGGATCTTTCTGGGTTTGAGGCCATCTAAGGCTACATAGTGAGACCCTGTCTAAAAACAACACTTTAGAAAAATGTCATTTCCAAGAAGGGACAATTTGGATAGAAACAGCTTTATATACTCCAGGAGTCAAAGTAAGTTGCTTTTCTAACTTGCATGCCAAGTGACAGGCATAGAAAGCATGACTGAAGGAGAGAGGAGGGTCACTGCTGGGGAAGCATCAGCCTCAAAGAATACTAATTTGCCTAAAGCTGGCGTCGAAATCCAGCAATTACTATGTCCATAATCTAAACCTGCAAAAGCACACAGAAATTTCTCATTTCCATCTTAAATGCCCAGAACAAATTATGACTACACAGCTGTTTAATTTACCCAGCTTCCTTTGGCCCTTATCCACGTAATGCAGGCCACTAAATAACCTTATTAATTAAAATCAAAGAAGACAAACCTGCCTGTTTGAATCCTAGGCTTTAGCTGGATGGCTAATTCAACAACAACAGCAAACCTCACAAAAAAGCCATGATACAAAACAGCAAAGGACTCTCTCTGTATGTTCCTTAAAATCCATCAACTGAACCACAGTGTTGAGATCTCAAGTTTTTCATAATCTAGTACATAAAAGAACCAATAATAGGGCCAGCCGTGGTGGCACACACCTTAGATTCCAGCATTCAGGAAGCAGAGGCTGGTAGATTGTGAGTTTGGGGCCAACCTGGTCTAGTGAGACCCAGACGCAAAATAAACCAATAAAACAAATAAATGTTCTGTTAATGCCATACTCCCATTTGCAAACTCTTTACATTTGGAAGACTCAAAATCACCTAATTCTCCCTCGGACTTTACACAGTATCATGACAGGAACTAGCCGCTGAAGCTCACAGAGAGCCGCCTGACTGCTGGAGAGATAGCTCAGCAGTTGTTAACACTTTCTGCTCTGCTAAAGGACCTGAGAATTCAGTTCCCAGCACCCTTGTCTGATGGCTCCCAATGGCAAATAACTCCAGTTCCAGGGGCCTGACACCCTCTTCTGGCTTCCAAACGCACCCAAACATAAATAAACACACATAAATAAAAATGAAAATATTTTAAAATATCTCTGAAAATCCAGGCATGGTGGCATACACCTGTACCCCAGTATTCAGGGTAAAAGTATGAAGGTAAGAGTTCATAGCACCCCTTTTACAATACTGTAAATTCAAAGCCATCTGGATTACTTAATACCTTGTCTGTCAGTCTGTCTGTCTGTCTGTCTGTCTCTCTCTCTCTCTCTCTCACACACACACACACACACACACACACACACAAAATCAGAGTGCAGTGTGGTGACACATACCTACAATCCTAGGACTTCAGAAGTGAAAACAGAAGACCAAGAATTTGATGCTAGCCTAGACTACATAAGACTGTATGGAAAGAATTCCCAGCTTCGTTCTAGAGATCCCTAATACATAAAATACTTCAGTCTCTTATGTGGTGCTAAGGAGAGAACCTGAGGCTTTGTAGATACTAGAAGTACCAATCACTGAGTTAAACTCCCACATACAGAGATATAACATTAGTGAAATTTCTTAGGTGCAGGTGATATATAGCACCAAAACCTGCATTTCTCCAATTCTTGTTTGTTTTTTTCAAGACAAGAGTTTCTCTGTGTAGTTTTGGTGCCTGTCCTGGATCTCACTCTGTAGACCAGGCTGGCTTCGAACTCACAGAGATCCGCCTGCCTCTGCCTCTTGAGTACTGGGATTAAAGCATGTGCCCCACCGCCCGGCTTGCATTTCTCCAATTCTAACTGCTGCAGTTACCTTAGTCAGCTGAACCTAACCTATGGCCAAATACCTTTTACCACACTGAGAGATTTTAATGAAACAAAATTTCTACCTTCAGGTTAAGTTTAGGTCTTAGAAACATATCACTGTCAAGTTCTAAGCCATGCAAATGACCAAGATCTGACAACACCATTCCTTAGGCTATATGACAGTCACTTACATAGTTCTTGACTTCCCGTCGAGCATTAGCATCAATAGCAAGCCACCTCTGCTGGTACTGTGCCTTGATATCTGGATCTTTCGATGTCAAAGAGTTCTTGATTTGTAGACCAGCTGCAACTCTGGCAACCTGACTGTTTCCTGGGTTTGCCAGCACTCTGGACAGTTCCACGAGGAACGTGGGCTGTTGAGAAAAAACACAGTTGTATCTCAGAAATTCCAGCTTCCTTGTAGAGCACTAAATTACTGAGGCACACACCAAAGAAATTTAGATCAAATCAAAACCTCTGAGGAAACGGGGAAATATCTATTTGAAGTGGTGCCTGCCTAGATTCAACACTCAAGAGCTTTCCTTGGGTTCAAAACTCTTAAGGCCAAACAAAAACAACCTAAGCAATGTAACAAGACCCCACTTCAAAGCAAGCATTACTTACTAGACAAAGAGACTGGATCTTCCTACAAAGATCATCCTTTGCGCAATCTTCTGCTAGCTCCCCAGAATTAAAGCAAATCTGACAACCTGACAGTGGGTTATCCTAGGGATAAGAAGGCCCAGCACTGCCAATTTGCTGAATAATAGGACAAGGGAGGGAGAAAATTGGTGTACACTTTAAAAATTTTAAATCTAGTCCAAAAACAATAACTCAGGGCAGCTTTCTGAATCTTGTGCAAGTGATCTTTTTTAATAGAAATATATTTAAGTCTGAAACAGATGTAAGGGCCCAGTCCTCTGCAGTTTAGTTCTGAGTGTTCAGCAGAAGGGATGTAAGTAAAAGTGATAATACTCAGCAGAATGGGGGGAAAATGAAGATTTAAAAAAAAAATGACAAGTTGTCTCAAAAAAATCATTTTGTTTAATAGCAACACATACCAAAAGCCCTCTCACATTTTGGACTAAGAGTGAATCATGCAAATACCTTTTTTTAGATAAGAGGCCCAAAAGCTATTCTAAAACTTTTAACACATTCTAGCATGCGTGTACACACACACACACACACACACACACACACACACGGGGGGGGGGGGGGGGGGGGGACGACACACGGACGGACGGACGGACGGGACGGGACGACGACACGACCCCGTGTATGAATCTGCCTGAACAGGAAAGTTAAAGAAGCCAAAAGTAGACGTATTTCCTCACTATTAGCAAGCCCTAAAAACACAGGAGGTAACTCCCAAGGTTTATTATGTACCACTGAAGAGTGTAAGGAGCAAGGTAAAGGATCTCCCTGCAAATCGGCAAAATAATATACCATGAGTGGAATTGTCAGTCTACACTAACAGGGAAATGCTTGAAAGGGGGTGAGTTAAAAGATAAAAGGTTAATATAAAGTCCCTTACCTAAATACCAAAAAGAAAAGCAGTTTGTACCAATGGGTTTTGTCACTTTATGGATGTTACTATTTTACCGAGCTATCACAAAGGACTACATTTGGTTACACTGTTGTTGTTTTTTCCTTACTACCTTTAAGAGACTTTCAATACCATCCACCCTTCCCTGTTATCTACTCCCTAAAAGAGGGATACGAAAGAGAAACGTTCTGGCACCAGACTATTTCAATCATCTCCCATTTTCCCACACAAAGGTGAGTCGTTTTTTTTGTTGTTGTTAAATGTACTTCCTAAATCAGTAAATATGAAAAACGGATTTACACCTCTGTGATTTCTTCAGGGAATAAGGCTCAATCTCAGGAATGAGCTTCAGACTCTGGTCAGGGTACAGCTCCCTAAGGATGAGGTCCCTAATGATCCAAGCTCAAACACAATACACATGCACACTTAGCTCAGGGGAGGGATACAGGGCACGAAAGAGAAAAAAATAGTGGCAGTGGGTTCAGAGGTGGTCGGGTGCCAGGCGTGGCCATGAGCACAGACCAAGGGAACTGGGAAAGGGTAGGGCTCTAGGAAGTAGGTACAGACAGCTACAAGAGCCATGGGACAGGAAGGAAAAGCCGGCCCCGGCCAGTAGACGGCAGGCAGCAGGGCGCAGAGCTTCCACATGGCCCCTAGGCCCGGCTCCCCAACCCCCACCCTTGCTGAACACGCAGCGCCATGCAACCTAACTTCCCTTCCCTCCCTCTTTCTCCCTCCCGCTGCACCGCCGCCCTCAGGCCGCACGGCGATTGGACAGCCATCACCCCGGCGCGCCTCGCCATTGGACAGACGCAGGGCCCGGGGCGGGACACACCCACCGGCTTCCCGATGGCGGGGTTAGGTTGGACCGGGCGGGGGGGAAGGGGGACGAGATGGGGCGGGGTGGGTTCCTGAGGCCTGGGCCTCCAGGAGGGCGGGAAGGCCCGCACGCAGGGATGGGGACGCGGCGGGATGGGGCGCGGCGGGGCAGCACGCACCAGGTTCTCTACAGCCGCACGCTCCAGGAACTTCTGCGCCGCTTCCAGCTCCAGCCGATCTGGGGGGAGGAATGGGGAGAGGTAGCGGGGTCAGAGGGGCCACCCCCTCCCCCACCCCGGTCACCTCAGCCCGACCCCCGGCCCCGAGTCCTACCCGGAGACACGGTCTTCTCGAGGATCGTGATCAGCTCCATGGCGGAGGTGACGGCGGCGGGGACTCTTCCAAAGACGACGGCCCGGCCTCTCGGGCGGCGGCTCCAACTGGGGATGGGGGTTGGGGGTCGGGTGGGAAGGGAGGGTGGGGTGGGGGGCGGGGGTCACCACAAGCCCATTCACCGGCTGCCTCCGGGCAGGCGCTCTGTCTCCCCTTCCTCCCCTCTCTCCTTCCTTCCGCCCTCCTAATGTGCTAGGCGGCGGCAGCTGCTCCTCTGGCGGCGGGGGAGGGACCCCGGGGGCAGCTCAGAGCGCGGCTGGTGCTCAGGCGGCGGAGGGAGAAAGAAGGAAGGGCGGCAGTAAGTGAGAGGCGGATCGCTAGAAGGGAGAGAGATTGAGGGAGGGAGGCGGAGGGATATCCTCGCCGGACCTCTCCGCGGCGGCGCCGCGCTGCACGATGATTGGCTGCTGCCGCGGCTACGCAGACTCGCCAATTGGCCAGAAGGTTAACGTTGAAGGGCCGCCGCGCGCCTATTCGCCCGCGGGCTTTAAGGCCCGGTTGGCTGGGCGGGCAGCGGGATGGGGAGCGCTCATTGGCCGAGGGGAGGGACATTGGGGTGGGGCAGGAAAGAGCCGGCTGCTGATTGGGCTGGCCTGGTAAAGGCCTTCGGGCTCACACCGGCTGTGCGCGGGGAGGAGGGCGGGCGGAAGGTAAGGCTCGGAGCGCGCCCGATTGGCTAGGACTCTGGACGTTGATAGGATGGGGCGCCGGGAGAACTGGGGAGAGGAGTTCGGGGTCGCCGGGCGTAAAGGCGGGAGTCGGCCGGACTCCTCACATTCTAGCGCGGGGCACGACGGGACGCCTCCGGGGAGGGGCGGGGCTGCGCGCGAGCCGCTCGGACCGGGCTCTGCGTAGCGCGGTCCCCGGCAGGGGTGTCAAAAGCGAGGGTTTCGCGGGCCTCAGAGGGGGCGGGGAGGGGGGACCGTTAAAGTCCTGTGCCGCGCCCACAGGAAGCTGCTGTTATAGCGAGGTCTGCCGTCTGCCGGGCTCTCGGCTGAGCAGCACCGTGAGGACCACGTGGTTCACCTTCCAACGTGCGGATTTGGAAGCTGGAGCCCAGAGAGAGCGCGGAGCGTGTCCAAGGTCACACAGCCGATTAAAGACTCGATCAGAGCTGGGTTCGGACGGGCTTAATTGCCCTTGGAGTCCCTGTCGGGACCTCTGCGGTTACAAAAGTTTCGCGGAGGCGCGTCCTTAGACCAGTCAATTTAACAGCTACCTTAAGCCGTTGGTGCTCCAACTTAGACCTAAAACATGTGTATAGAAGGATATAAAGATCATGTGTACTGACTAGGCGTGGCGACACACCTACAATCTCAGTATCTCCAAGGCCGAGGCAGCCTGAGCTACAGTCTGAGATTTAAAAAACAAAAAAAAACTGGTGTATAACTATATATGCTCGATACTCCCTTCTCCTCCGCACTTGGGTACCCGGTCTGCAAGTCGGGTTCAGGAGCAGGTGGGCCCAGGATCAATGAATGGCATGTAGATTCTACTACCTAGTTTTTTTTTTTTTTTTTTTTTTTTTTTTTTTTTTTTTTTTTTTTTTTTTGGTTTTTCGAGACAGGGTTTCTCTGTGTAGCTTTGCGCCTTTCCTGGAACTCACTTGGTAGTCCAGGCTGGCCTCGAACTCACAGAGATCCGCCTGGCTCTGCCTCCCGAGTGCTGGGATTAAAGGCGTGCGCCACCACCGCCCGGCCTACTACCTAGTTTTAACATGTGAAGAAATTGCGTACATTAGCCACATTTGGAAAACCCAGAAGGTTTTAGTGTTTTCTGGAAGGACAGACCGGCTTGGCCAGCTAGCCTGTAATTTATTGTATTCTTCAATTTTTTTTTTGACTGTTTCATATATGTATATGATATGTTCTGATTACGTTCACTCCAACCTTCATTTTAAGTAATTTTTTGGGGTAGCATTCAAGTATGGTTTTGGTGTGGGTTTCTGTTTTTGTTTTCTAAAGACAGCCTCCTGCAGCTCTGTCTGGCCTGGAACGCACTAGGTTGGACCAGGCTGTTCTTGGATCAGAGCCGCCTGCTTTGCCCTCTAAATGCAAGGATTAAAGGCATACATCACCACGCTTGGCCAGAAGTAAGTTTCATTGCAATGTTTTCATTTGAATTCATCGGATTTTTTTTTTTTTGATTTTTTTTTTTTTTTTTTTTTTTGCTGTTGATGGGTTTATTTGGATTTTTTTTTTGGTTTGGTTTGGTTTTTTTGTTTGTTTGTCCTTGACTTTTTGAGATGGAGTCCCTTTCTGTAGCTGGTCTAAGATTCACTTATATTCAGTATGTAGCTCAAACTGGCTTCAGTATTTCCATAATCTGCCTTCCTCAGAGTCCTGAGTGCTGGGATTACCCTTGCTGCCCTCTCTTTACTGTGCAAGTATGTGAACACACCTACACACCCCTTGCACACCTCCATAACTTTGATTCTTTTTTTTTTTTTTTTTTTTTTTTTTTGGTTTTTCGAGACAGGGTTTCTCTGTGTAGCTTTGCGCCTTTCCTGGGACTCACTTGGTAGCCCAGGTTGGCCTCGAACTCACAGAGATCCACCTGGCTCTGCCTCCCGAGTGCTGGGATTAAAGGCGTGCGCCACCACCGCCCGGCCATAACTTTGATTCTTAAGACAAGAGTTGGCCCTTTTTTTTTTAAAGATTTATTTATTCGTGTATTTTATATATACACCAGAATAAGGAATCTGATTCCATTACAGATGGTTGTGAGCCACCATGTGGTTGCTGGGAACTAAACTCAGGACCTCTCTGGAAGAGCAGCCAATGCTCTTAACCACTAAGTCATTTCTCCAGCCCCCAAAATCAGTCTTTTTATGGTCCAGGAATTTACAGTTTTGCAGCAAGAAGTGTAGGTCCATCTTTCCTCACACCATCTTTTAACTAGTTGATTTTCTCTGGCTTACCCGCTCTCTAACCCCAACCTCTTGCTCTATCACTTAGAAGTGCTGCTTTGTATGTACGACATTAATCAGTGATGGAGAAGCTGGAGATATAATGTAAATCAGTTGGTAGAGGGTTTGCTTAGTGCATTAGTATTCCTGGTAGCTTTTTAGTCCACAGGGCTGGGTGTCTTAACAAACAGTCTCAATCTGGTGCTGACGGCCTGGAGGATTCCTGGATAGCTGCTCATCTTCAATCCATGTTGGAAGGCAAAAAAAGCTGGTTTTAGTGGAAGATGGCAGCAGCAGCCACCTGGTAGATACACTGCCCAGCAGAGCGTGAAGGCTGGCAGACAAAACCAGACCTGCTTTACCCTCGTGGCTACCTCTGAAAAATCTGTTCACTCTAGGGGAGACTTGCCCCATCATCAGTTAATCCGTCCAGGAAATAACATCACACACCTGTCCAGAGGATGAGTCTCTAGATTAACCATCATCGTACTAGCATGAACAGAGCCCAGGGGTTGATCCCCAGCTCTGCATAAACTGGGTGTAGTGCTCTATGCCTGCAATCTCAGCATTAAGTGTTGAGCAGACATCAGAAATGCCTGCTTGAGTTCATGTTCCCAGGTCTCCCTCTTCTTAGCCTGCAAGGTGTACTTTCCTCTTGTAAAATGGGGGTAAGAGGGCTGGTGATGAAGCTTAGCAGGCAGCACTTGCTGAGCATACATAAAGCTGGTTCTGTCCCAACATGGAAAAGCGAGGACATTCTGAAAAGTGCTGGTTCTCAGGGGTTTGGTTTTGTCTTTTAGATTTTTGTGCGTGTTTTTTCCTGCGTGTGTGTGTGTGTGTGTGTGTGTGTGTGTGTGTGTATTGTACATCATGTGCATGCCTCGTGCCACAGGGGTCAGAAGAGTGTTGGATCCCTTGGAATTGGAGTTACAGATGGATGTAAGCCACCATGTGGGTTCTGGGAAGCGAACTTAGGTCCTCTACAAGAGCAGCCAGTGCGTTCACTGAGCCATCTCTCCTGCTCCTAATGGGTCTGGACACTGCCTACATTTTGGTATCTGAAATGGGAGACTTCTGCCCCTCTGGAAAGTCCCTGGACAGAAGCTTCTGCAGAGAGGCTCTAGCACTTCTGGTTCCAAACACTGGACTCTGCAGTGAAGGAGAGGCCGCTGTTCTCCTACCCCGTCCTCCAGGAGCCCCAGCAAGGTTTCTGAGCGACAGAGTTCACTGTCAGTTTCACAGGTGCTGAGAAAGGATATCCAAGGACTGCCTACCTGTCTAGACTACACTATTTACACAGGGCACTTCTCCCAAGAAATTTAGGACCTTGGGAGCATTCACAGAAAAGCAAGGCAGGGCTGCTCTTCCATCTTTAGCCCTCAGAAGCAGAGAAACTTGACTTTAAGAACAAAACACTTCTCCAAGAGCTGGAGAGATGGCTTAGTGGTTAAGAGCACTGACTTCTCTTCCAGAGGACTTGGATTCAATTCCCAGCACCTACAAGGCAGCTCATAATCTTTATGACTCTGGTTCCAGGGGTATCCGACACCCTCTTCTGGCCTCCTTGGTCATGGGCACACACATGGTGCACGTACATCACATACAGACAGAACACCCATTCACATGGAATAGAAACTTCAAAGAAAAACACAATGAACTTCTCTAGCCCTCCCTCTTGCTTTTGCCCATTATACCGTTTCTTGAATGATCCTTAATTTGTAGCCTCAGAACTTGTCATTTTTGCTGCATCTCTTTGATTACCACCTGGTGAGTTCCTTCCTGTTACTCCTTGTTCCAGATGTCAAGTGACACTGGTCCTGACCACGTCTCATGTAGTCTCCAGATATTGTGATTCGACCACTGAACTACATACATCTCCAGCCCTTGGTTTTTCAAGATAGGGTTTCATTTTGTTGCCCAGTTGGCCTTGATTCTCCTAGTCATAGGATGACGGGCATGTGCTATTATGTAGGACCCAGGTAGGCTTGGAGACAGACCCTGTCCTTCAGCATACCTCTTGCTACCTAAAGATCATTTAACCTCTGCTACCCCCTCTAAATGACAAGTTCTACAAGGCCAAGATCATGTGTCTCACTGTTTAAAGTAGTGCCTGGCATATAGTAGGTTTTCATTGTGCTCAATGGATAAAACAGACATAATTAACATGCAGCATGTGATGCATGAAGAGTGACTTTGATATCTCAGAGATGCTTTATAACTTAGCTGTGCTCTCCTTTCCGTCATTCACCTTAGCCTATAGGAACGGGGATCAAGGTACCTCCCACACTCCTGAGCCTCCTCTCCTTGTCCCTCTCCATCATCAATATTGCACCCTTAATTGGTACATTCAACTACATCAATTGATAACCTCCGAGCCTTGGGACATTTTAAGTATAATATGGGAGGGCTCAGTGCATAAAAGCCTTTGCAGTTCAGATCTCCATAACCCAGTACAAACCAGACACGTAGCACAAGTGTCTGTAACCCTAGGGCTCCTGTGGGAACATGAGAAATGGAGAAGATTGGGGTACATGGACACACAATGAGGACAACAGAGACCATCTCAAACTAGCTGGAAGGCTAGGTCCAGACTATCCTTTGTCTGCATGTGCATGACACCCAGATTCACTTACATGATGGTCCTAGACAGCCACAAGGAGAATGTGATGACAGACAGACAGACAGACTGGGCCCACAGCTTGCCCCAGTGGATGAAGTGCTTGTCTCCAAGGCTGGGAATCTTAAATCTGAACCCTAGAACCCACTTGGAGGAAAAAACTGACTCTCACAAGTTGCTCTCTGCCCTCTGTAGACTTGCTGTTGACAAGACCATTTGTTGTGTGGCGCTAGTCAGAGGAAGAAGCAGCGCCTCCGTTGGCTCCGGCATGAGGTGACTTAGACTCAAGGGGGTCTGTGGGGGAATGGATAGTGCAGAGCTTTGCAAAGGAGGCGCTCGGGGCAGAGGAAGGACACTGGGATCGGAAGCCCTTAGCCGTGCAGTGCACAAGGGTGACCCCAGAACTCAGAAGCTGGATGCAGAAGGATTGTTACACATTCAAGGCCAGTCAGGAGTACATGCATTTACAGCCAGGCTGAGCTATAAAATAACTGTCCCCCCAGAATAAAAAGGGGCCAAGGAGATGACTTGGTTGGTAAAGTACTTGCTACACAAGCAATACTTTGAATTCAATCCCAACAGGCATGTCAAATGGCCAGGTGCAGCAGTGTACCCATACAGAATTCCAGGACTGAGGATCTTGGGTTCCAACATCATTGAGAAACACTGAACTAAAAAAAGAAGAAGAAGAAAAACAGTGGGATGTTGGAGAGATACCTCAGTGCTTAAGAGTGCTGCTGCTCTTACAAAGGACCAGAGAATCCCAGCACCATGTTGGGGGTCTCTCAGCTGTCTGTATCTCTAGCTCCAGGGAACTGATGATCTCATCAGACTTCCACACACAAATGATATACACTCACGCATACTTATAAATAGAAAAAAAGTAAAAGTAGCAACCAATAGAGAAAGACAACCAATGTTGACTCTGGGCTGCACATGCAAAGATAAAATCTAGCAGTTGCTAGCCCACTGTGGTAGCTAGCCCTGGTCTATAATCCCAGCTACAATATGGTGAGCAAGACAGCACACACATCCCCATAAATATATGCTGTAAGAAAATACAATAACTTTAAAAAGTTGAAAGATAAAATTGAGGAACTAAAAACAGTTTTACATGGAGAGACCCTGTCTTAAGATACAAAGCTGGGGCTGGGCGGTGGTGGCGCATGCCTTTAATCCCAGCACTCGGGAGGCAGAGCCAGGCGGATCTCTGTGAGTTCGAGGCCAGCCTGGGCTACCAAGTGAGTTCCAGGAAAGGCGCAAAGCTACACAAAGAAACCCTGTCTCGAAAAACCAAAAAAAAAAAAAAAAAAAAAAAAAAAAAGAAAAGAAAAGAAATAAAGCTGGTCTGCAGATTGAGTTCCAGGACAGCCAGAGCTGTTACACTGAGAAACACTGTCTCGAAAAGCAAACAACAAACTCCTCCCAAAACCAATAGACAAATAACCAGTTTTAAATGTCGAGGTGGAGACTGAGGAGATGGCTCAGCAGGGAAGTATTTGCTGTGTAAGTGTAGGGACCTGCAATCACATACCCAGCAGCCATGTGAAAGCTGATCATGGCAGCATACACCTGTAACCCCAGAATTGCAGGGAGAAGACAGGCAGACCTCTGGGGATTTTCAGTCAGCTAGGCTAGCTGAAGCGGCAAGCTCCAGGTTCATAAGAGACCCTAAAGAGACCCTATCTCAAAAGATGAGGTGGCGACAAAATTAAGGAAGCCATCTTGATACAGAGCTCTGGCCTCCACTTGTGCCCACATGGGTAAGCACACCTGCATTCACACACACCCAAGAGGTAGATGAGGTGGGACATGACTAACCTGAGCAGGAGTGGAGGCAGGGGACTCTCTAAAAGTTCAAGGCCTGCCTTGGCTGTAGCAAGCCAGGGTAACTCAGGGAGATCAGGAGAAAGGTAACACAGGAGATCCAGTGTTCGGAGAATTGCAAGAGAAGAGTGAAGGAGAGAAGACAGAAGAACCAAGGAAAAAAGCAGGTCACAGGAAGAACCATGGGAAAGGCACCATGCTTCTCTGCTTCTGGGCTGGAAGACCACGGAGAGACACTCTCAAGAGACGCTTTCCTCACGGCTGTCCTGACAATCACGACCTGTCACCGTATAAATTAGCCAAAATAGCGATTCACTTGAGTAAGCATATTTACAGATGTACGAAATTAAAACAAAACTTTTAACTTCCTATCTCTGCACAGTTTCTCAGGAGCCAGCTGGGGGATGTGACTGTTAAAACCAGAAAGTAAACCAGAAAGGCAGTCGGGCATGGTGGCCTGCCCAGCAACAGCGGCATTAGGGAGGCAGAAATAGGACTGTCGTGAGTTTGAACCAGTCTGTGCTACAGACTGTGAGACCCATTTGAACAAAAGCAAAATCATAATTTAAAAGAAGACATGATCCAGGAAACAGGATAATCAACATGGGTCAGAATAAAGGAGGAAAATCCCAGGGTACTAACCAGCCAGGCAGCAGGGCTAGAGAGCAGTGATACATATCCAAGAAATGAGATGAAGTGGCTGTTATGAGAGAATAGTTCATTGCAAGGACATTGAGAAAATCTAATCCTGGTTTTTTTTTTTTTGTTTTTTTTTTTTTGTTTTTTTTGGTTTTTCGAGACAGGGTTTCTCTGTGTAGCTTTGCGCCTTTCCTGGAACTCACTTGGTAGCCCAGGCTGGCCTCGAACTCACAGAGATCCGCCTGGCTCTGCCTCCCGAGTGCTGGGATTAAAGGCGTGCGCCACCACCGCCCGGCTCTAATCCTGTTTTTGTTTATAACTCCAGATATTAAAGAGCCAGGCATGGTGGTGATTGCCTTTAATCTTGGCACTTGGGAGGCAGAGACAGGAGGATTTCTGTAAGTTTGAGGCCTGGTTTACATAGCAAGTTCCAGGCCAACCAAGACTACATAGTGAGACCCTGTCTCAAATGGACAAAGGAACAACAGAATCACAGACTAAGCTGTCCAGCCGTGTGTGTCGTACAGAGAAAACAGTCTGCTGATTCCCACCCTGGCACAGATGAACTATTCCCCTGCAGCTGTAATGTCTCCTTCCCCTCCAACTGTCCTTCCTGTGTTCCAGCCATAAGTTCTTCTTTGTCTCCAGTAT
Source organism: Peromyscus eremicus (assembly GCF_949786415.1). NCBI lineage: Eukaryota > Metazoa > Chordata > Mammalia > Rodentia > Cricetidae > Peromyscus > Peromyscus eremicus. The sequence goes on from NC_081423.1 coordinate 79,799,519, forward strand.
CCTGGGTTCCTTTTCATTGACTAGGAATTGAGCAAATGGAAATCATTTAGTAAATTAATGCATTAAATACTTAGACTAAATTGTCAAGAAGTCTAATGTGCAGGCATATGCCTGTAATCTCAGCTACTTTGTGGTCCCAGCTACTCAGGGAGGCTGAGGTAAGAGGATCATGTGGGCCATCAAGTTCAAGAACTGCCTGGGCAACAGGATACCCCAAATATAAAAATAGGCTGAATGTGGTAATATGTGCTTATAATCCCAGCACTCAGGAAGCTGAGGCAAGAGAAATGCTGAGTGTGAGGCCAGCCAGGCTACATAGTGAGATCCTGTCTTGAAAACTAGAAGAAAGTGAGCTGGAGAGATGGCTCAGTGGTTAAGAGCACTGGCTGTTCTTCAACAGTACCCAGGTTTGATTCCCGGCTCCCACAGGACTGCACACAACTGTCTGTAACTCCAATTCCTAGACTCTTGACTCCCTCTTCTGGCCTACTTGGGCACTGCATGCATGTGGTACACAGGTATAAATGCAGGTAAAATACCTGTATATATTAAACTAAAAAAAAGAAAGGAAAGGGGGGGGAGAGAGAGAGAGTGGTCATTAATGGAAAGGAAAATAAGTAAACTATCCAAACAGCTGTGGGCAAAAGTGTGCACACAAACACAACACAGTTCATTGTTTATATTAAATACCTGAAGCATTAAACGTGCTCCAATAACTTGATAGCTTTCGATTTACCCAAACAGTATATAGAAGTTTACAGCCAACTTTCATCCCATCACAGGGAAGGGCAGATGTGTGTATCTGAAGCCAGACTACAGTAGGCTAACCCTAAATACACATATTGTACACTTTCATAGGTCTGTGTTTATTTTTCCCACTGAACCATGAGCAATTTGGAGGTAAATTCTCATTTGCTCATCTGTAACATCTTGGCACTAAACAGAACTTGCCCGCTCTTCTGCCCAACCCCACTCTTCTTAAACCTAAGATATATTGAGTCACTACAGAAACTGCAATTTGAGATGAAGACCACACCTAGTATTTGATCAGCATATATCCCCTCAGCACTGTCCGCCCTGCCCGCCCTGCTGCTCTACCCTCACACTATAGGAAGGGGCTGTGTGCCAGCGAGTGCCTTGCCCAAGGTCAGAGTCAGCATGGCATCCTTCAAAAGCCAGCCAGCCTTCCCAAGTCTTCTGGCCATGCTGCCTAGACTGGCCCTGAATTCAGGAGCCCAAGTGATCTTGCTGTGGCCTCTGGAAAAGTAGGAACTACAGCTGTTCACCGCCTGTCTAGTGATGTTTTTAAGCCTCCCTCGCATTTGAAAAATGACTTAAAGAGGCTCGAGAAATGGCTCATTGGTTAAGAGCTCTTCCAGAGGACCCAGGTTCAATTCCCAGCACGTACACAGCAGTTCCCAGCTGTCTGTAACTCCTGTTCCAGGGGATCTGATTCCCACATACAGACATACTTGCAAGCAAAACACCAATGTTTATAAAATAAAAAAAAAATTTTTAAAGGACTTCAAAAGCCAGGTGTAGTGGTGCACTTTAATCCCAGCACACAGTAGACAGAGGCAGGTGGATCTCTGTGAGTTTGAGGCCAGTCTTGTCTACAAAGTGAGTTCTAGATAGCCAGGGCTACACAGAGAAACTCTATTTCGATTTAAAAAAAAAAAAAAAAAAAGCCTGGGTTCCGGGGAATTGAATCATGCCATCAGGATTTCTATACCAAGCACTTTTATCTGATGAGCCATTTGGCAAGCCTGATTTATTGTTTTAAATATTTTTTTAATTTAAATTGGGTGTGTGTTTGTGCATGTAAGTGCAGGTATCCACAGAGAGCAGGGGCGTTGGATTCCCTGGAACTGGAGTTACAGATTGTGAGCTGCCCTGACTGGGTGCTGGGAACTGAACTCAGGTCCTCTGGAAGGAAGGCAAGTGCTCTTAACTGCTGAGCCATCTCCCAAGCCTCTGGTTGCTTTTGTTTTGTTTTTATTTTTTGAGACAGGCCCAAGTAGTTAAGGCATGGCCTCCAACTCTCGGTTGTGGGGCTGAATTGATGGCTCAGTGTTTAAGAACACTGGCTGCGCTTGCAGGGGACCTGGGGTTGATATTCAGCACCCGTGGGGCTGCTCATCACCATCTGTAACTCCAGGCCCAGGGGATTCCATGCTTTCTCCTAGTCTCTGTGTGCATGTGGTGCACAGACATACAGGAAGGTAAAACACCACATAAAACAATATTTTTTTTGGTTTTGGTTTTTGAGACAAGGTTTCTCTGTGTAACAGTCCTGGCTGTCCTGGAACTTGCTCTGTAGACCAGGCTGGCCTCGAACTCACTGAGATCCACCTGCCTCTACCTCCAAAACGCTGGGAATAGAGGCATGCACCACCCATGCCCAGCCTAATTTAAAAACAAAACAAAACAATAACAACAGTAATAAAAACCACCTCTCAGCCATGCCTCAGCTTCCCAAATGCTGGGATTACAGGTTTGTGTCACCATAAGCTAGGCAGAAATATCTTGAATGTTTCCTCCTTCTCTTCCCCCTTTCTCCCCACCCCTTCTCGATGGTTCTTTAGTTCTGTTTCATGTCTAGAATATCTTGACTTCTATAAGCTGGCTTTTGGGGAGCTGGAGAGATGGCACAGTGGGTAAGAGCATATGCTGCTCTTGTAAATGACCAGAGTTTGGTTCCCAGCACCCATATCAGATGCCTGGAACTCCAGCTCCAGGAAATCTAACATGTCTTCTGGTTTCAATTTTAAAAGCTGGCATTTGAAACTAACAGCATTTTGTAAGGACTGACTGACTATATGACACAGTTGCAGCTTACTTGCCTAAGATAGCAAAGCCCTAGGTTAACCCCCAGTAGTCCAAAAAAAGGGGAGAAAGGCACCATGCAGGTCAAAGAGGAAAACGCCCATTTGCGGCCTCTAAGACTGTACTGAGTGAGGCTTTTCAACAGTCAGTGGCCTCTGGGAGAACTGGTCTGCTGCTTTTTCCTCAGAGCTGGGAGGGGCTGTGAGACAGGGCCTCAGTCAACTTTCAGCTTCTGTACTTGGTCATTGAAATGGCCCAGGATGAACACTAAGTGTTACACAGTAAATAGAGGCTCCAGTCTTAAGGGCCAGCTAAGTCTTAGATCTCTCAGGCATCTCATGAGACTTGACAAGTTCAATGTACTTTTGAGTCATCTCTAAGTATTGACTCACAAAGCATTGTCTTTTTCTTAAGATGTCTCATAGATGCTAATGCATGGACCTGAGACAGCACAGGACGGTGTGGAGGACTGTAATAGTTTGGAACAATGGCACCAAGTTTAAGCTAGTCGGTGTTCAGAACAAGCTTTGGCTGGAAGAAACCAGGAAGACGGCATGCTCTAGTGGGCCTGTCTCACCGGGCTGATGAGGAGGAATGCTGATCTTTTCTGGACGTTGTGTTGAGGAACTGGAGTTGAGAAATACACATTGCCATAAATGGTCGGCTCTTGCTCAAAACAGCTGAGCTCACCCCCTGGGCTTCCGGACTTCACACTGGAGTTTCAAGTGAAGTATGTTTCTGACCTTTCCACCAGATCCCTGGAGGAGCAGGTCTGTAGAGTTCCCCATTACAAAGAGACATGAACAATGCTTTACTTTTCAATTAAAAAATTATTTTATTTTATTATTTTATGTGTATGGGGGTTTTGTCTGCATGTGGACTCTACACCATGTAGAGGCAGTGCCCTTAGAGGCCAGGAGAGGGCATCAGATTCCCTGAACTGGAGTTTTGAGGGCTTGGGAGCTGCGTTTGGGTACTGGGAATCAAATCTGGGTGTTCTGCATTAGCAGCTATGTGACTATTTTGCCTGTATATATGTCTGTGAAGCACATGCATACCTGGTGCCCAATGAAACCAGAAGACGACACTGGATGCTTGGGAACTGGAGTTACAGATGGTTGTGAACCTACATGTGGTACTGGGAATAGAACCTGGGTCCTCTGCAAGAGTAGCCAGTGCAGCCAGTGCTTGGCAAATCTCTCAGGTCTCGGTTTGACATCATTTCTTTAAGGAGATTTTCCCGAACATTCAAGCCACTTTGGAATCCCCAGTGCAATCTCAATTGTATTGCACCCTGTGCTTCCAGGTCCAGATGGTTAATGTTGGGGATCAGTGGCAGAGTGCTGAACTGGCGAGCCCTGGTTTCCATCTCCAACACGTCAGAAGAGCACTCATTCAGTGCCTCTTGTCCAGGCTAACTCGTCTTGCAGACAGAGGCCATGTCTGCTGTGTCTGACATTATATTCTAGTGACTGAAAATTTGGAACAGCTATCTGCTATACCTCAAGGCCAGGACTAACACATTCCAGCCTGTGCTTGGAAAACACCGCCCTCACGTTCAGTGCGGTGGGACTTTTCTGACATGATTTTTCTGGTATCTCTTTTCTTTTTCTTCTCAACCCCCCCTTCTCCCCTCCCCTGAGAGAGGGTTTCTCCGTTTAGCCCTGGCTGTCCTGGAACTCACTCTGTAGACCAGGCTGGCCTTGAACTCGAAAAGATCCACATGCCTCTGCCTCCTGAGTGCTGAGATAAAAGGCATATGCCACCACTGCCCTGCTTTTACGGTATTTCAATGACCATTGCCTTTTTTTAATGTGTGTGTGTGTGTGTGTGTGTGTGTGTGTGTATGTGTGTGTGTGTGTATGTATGTGTATTTGTGTGTTTATGTGCACCATATGCACACAGGTGCTCTTAGAGGCCACCCACCCAAACTAGAGTTCCTGGCAGTTCATTCATTCCTATGGATATGTACTGGAAACTGAACCTCGGGTCCCCTGCAAGAGCAGTGGGTGTTATTAACTGCTGAACTCTTTCTCCAGCCTCCCCATCAATAACCAGAACTTACTGTGTAGACCAGACTGGCTTTAAACTCACAGAGAGCTGCTTGCCTCTGCCTCCAAGGGCTAGGATTAACTGAGGTCTTTTAATTCGTGACCACATGTACATCCACCCTAGCAAATGGCATGCTGTGAGGTCGCACAATGCCATTCTGTCAGAACAGCTGGACAAGGCCAGTGCCATTCTCACTAGAATCCTGCTTTTGTGATGTTCCCGTGTCCAGCTGGAACACACTGGGCATGGTCAAGGATGGACCATAAGTGACAGTCATTTAAAATTATCCACACTTCCAGAAGTAATGGAATATGCCTTTATCCTAGCACTCAAGAGGCAGAGGCAAGCAGCTCTCCATGAGTTCAAGGCCAGCTTGGTCTATACCAGGCTAGTCAGAGCTACATAGTGAGACCCTGTCTCAAAAAACAAAAACGAAACCTTCCCACACTACCTAAGGTCCTTCCTGTCCTGTGTTCCCTTCACTTCCACCTCTCAAGCTGAGATTGAGCCCAGGAAGTTGCAGGTGACTACCCATGAGCTCACCCCCAGCACCAGCACATGGTTTTGTTTGTGGGAAGAAGGCAGTCAGTCACTGGATTAATGAGACAAGCAGGGCAGCGGAAGGAGCAGAGTTGCTCGGCTGGCTGGCCCCAGTCAGCTAGTGAGCATGCGCCTTGAGAGGTGCTCTCAGCTCCTTAGCAGCTCGGGAAATAGTCTCTGCTGCTTGGGAATCTGAAAACAGGTGCTAGTGGTTTTCTCAGCCAGCTATTATTTCCCCCTACAAAATCATTGTAAAATTAATCACTGTATAGCTTTCTAAATCCAGTTAATGGTGATATTAGCCAGAAACTATAGCTGAAGATAGCATTGACAATAATGGAGGGAGGGATCAGACTGCATTGTGTGAAATCGTCTAAAGGAGTTTTTAAAATGTAACTGAACACTCCAGCAGGACTCTAAGATCTGGTCTCAGATTCGGAACAGCCGATATCTCTGGTGATGAGGACATGGACAGGAATCACGTAGAACCAGTGATGCCAGAAGCTTCGGACCTCATTCCTCACTTGCGGGAATTACACCACACTGACCCTAATACCGCAAGGCAGGCTGCAACACCTCACAGTGACTGGTGGAGGAAGATGCAGTCCCCAGGTGTGTTTGCCAAGCACACTGTCACGGGCACCAGGTCCAGAGCTCAGAACATCAAAGATGGCAAAGGTGTGGCACACTGGATTGTACAGAGGACACAAAAAAGGGGGTATAGCCTATCTCTATCCCTGCAAACACTGACTAGTGAATACAAGCACAGCCAGGATGGGGGGGTTGGTCCACGCCTGTGAGCCTAGGACTTGGGAGGATGAGGCAGGAAAGTGAGTTCTAGGCCTAGTCTGGCTTGTCTTGGCTACACGAGAACCTGTCTTGAAAAATAAATAAATAAAAAAGCTGAGTGGTAGAGTAACTTCCAAACTTACCTGTTAAACAAGGCTGTTCCATTTACCCCTTTAATTACAGTACTTGGGAGGCAGATGCAGGTAGATCTCTGTGAGTCTGAGGCCACCCTGGTCTACAGAATGGGTATCAGGGCAGCCAGGGCTACACAGTGAAATGCTGTCTCGAGAAACCAAAACCAAAACCAAAACCAAAAAAAAAAAAAGCCTGTTCCTGAGAGGTGGGCTTGTTAAGAAATTCCCGTCCCTCCAGATCTCTAGTTGGATGGAGCCCAGGGCCTTATGCATGCCAGGAAAGTGCTTACCGCTGAGCTATATCCACCCTCATCCCCTCTTTTTAAGAAGAAGTCTATAGCCCAGGCTAGCCTGAAACAGAGAATCCCTCCTCTAGATTCCAAAGGCTGCGATTACTGGAGTGCACTGCCATGCTGAGTGCCCACCCCACCCCCTTTGGAGGCAGGCAGGATCCTGAAGCTTTGGTCCTCTGCTTCCACCTCTCTCCAGGGTGCTGGGATCGTAAGCATGCACCAGCAAACCATTTGTAAGGTGTTAGGGACTGAACTCAGACTTTGTGTACCATAGGCAAGCACCCTACCAACAGAGCCACAACCCACAAGCCCTTTCTGCCAGCCAACCCCGCCCCCCAGCCTGTTTGGTTTTTATTTGAGATGGGTTCTGTAGCCCAGGCTGCTCTGAAATTCATAGGCCCAAGAATTTCTCCTGCCCAAATCTCTTCAGTATGTATGACATCATATGTATGACATCACACCTGGCTTCCTTCCCACCCCAAAAACTTGGGAAAAAATATATACCATTATTTATTCAGTGGATCGAACCCAGAACCTCGCACATACTGAGCCAGTTCTCCACCAACAAGCGCCATCTCCAGCCCTGTATCACAATTCAGATAGAAATAGTTTTTGTTTTTCAAGACAGGGTTTCTCTGTGTAGCCCTGGCTGTCCTATCACTCTGTAGACCAGGCTGGCCTCAAACTCACAAACATCAGCCTGCCTCTGCCTCCCGAGCGAGGGGATTAAAGGTGTGCACCGCCGCCGCCGCCGCCACCAGTCTGGAAATACTTACAGATATTAGGTATAAAAAAGGCGTGACCTTCTAGAACTTTTTTCAGGATGGGCATGATGTCTCTTTTTACCTTTATCTTTTCTTCTTTTGAGACTGCATCTTATTTTATAGGCCAGGTTGGCCTCAAAAATTGCTATATTTGTTTCTCTTAGCCAGCTGTGGTGCAACATGCCTGAAATCTCCCCATCTGGGGGCTGAGTCAAGGGGATTGCCATGAATTCAAGGCCAGGCTGGGTTAGAAAGTAAAACCTTGTCTAAAAACAAACAAAATGTGTGTTAGGAAGATAGTTGTCAGAACAGTGCTTGCAAGCAAGCGAGAGGACCCATTGTGGATCCCAAACACCAGCATGGGGACCCAGTGTGGATCCCAAACACCAGCGTGAGGACCCAGTGTGGATCCCAAACACCAGCATGGGGACCCAGTGTGGATCCCAAACACCAGCGAGAGGACCCGAGTGTGGATCCCAAACACCAGCGAGAGGACCCGAGTGTGGATCCCAAACACCAGCGAGAGGACCCGAGTGTGGATCCCAAACACCAGCATGGGGACCCAGTGTGGATCCCAAACACCAGCGTGAGGTCCCAGTGTGGATCCCAAACACCAGCATGGGGACCCGAGTGTGGATCCCAAACACCAGCGAGAGGACCCAGTGTGGATCCCAAACACCAGCGAGAGGACCCAGTGTGGTTCCCAAACACCAGCGAGAGGACCCAGTGTGGATCCCAAACACCAGCGTGAGGACCCAGTGTGGATCCCAAACACCAGCATGAGGACCCAGTGTGGATCCCAAACACCAGCGAGAGGACCCGAGTGTGGATCCCAAACACCAGCATGGGGACCCGAGTGTGGATCCCAAACACCAGCGTGAGGACCCAGTGTGGATCCCAAACACCAGCGAGAGGACCCGAGTGTGGATCCCAAACACCAGCGAGAGGACCCGAGTGTGGATCCCAAACACCAGCATGGGGACCCAGTATGGATCCCAAACACCAGCGTGAGGTCCCAGTGTGGATCCCAAACACCAGCATGGGGACCCGAGTGTGGATCCCAAACACCAGCGAGAGGACCCAGTGTGGTTCCCAAACACCAGCGAGAGGACCCAGTGTGGATCCCAAACACCAGCATGGGGACCCGAGTGTGGATCCCAAACACCAGCGAGAGGACCCAGTGTGGATCCCAAACACCAGCGAGAGGACCCAGTGTGGTTCCCAAACACCAGCGAGAGGACCCAGTGTGGATCCCAAACACCAGCGTGAGGACCCAGTGTGGATCCCAAACACCAGCATGAGGACCCAGTGTGGATCCCAAACACCAGCGAGAGGACCCGAGTGTGGATCCCAAACACCAGCATGGGGACCCGAGTGTGGATCCCAAACACCAGCGTGAGGACCCAGTGTGGATCCCAAACACCAGCGAGAGGACCCGAGTGTGGATCCCAAACACCAGCATGGGGACCCAGTATGGATCCCAAACACCAGCGTGAGGTCCCAGTGTGGATCCCAAACACCAGCATGGGGACCCGAGTGTGGATCCCAAACACCAGCGAGAGGACCCAGTGTGGTTCCCAAACACCAGCGAGAGGACCCAGTGTGGTTCCCAAACACCAGCGTGAGGACCCAGTGTGGATCCCAAACACCAGCGAGAGGACCCGAGTGTGGATCCCAAACACCAGCATGGGGACCCAGTGTGGATCCCAAACACCAGCGAGAGGACCCGAGTGTGGATCCCAAACACCAGCGAGAGGACCCGAGTGTGGATCCCAAACACCAGCATGGGGACCCAGTGTGGATCCCAAACACCAGCATGGGGACCCAGTGTGGATCCCAAACACCAGCGAGGGGACCCAGTGTGGATCCCAAACACCAGCATGGGGACACAGTGTGGATCCCAAACACCAGCATGGGGAAGGGAGGCATGGCAGCTTGCTTCTTTCTGGAATCTTGGTGCTTGGAAAGCAGAGACAAGATCCCTGGTGCTCTTAGGGCAGATTATCAAACCAGTGAGCTCCAGGATCAGTTAATCAAACCTGTGAGCTTCAGGATCAGTTTATCAAACCTGTGAGCTCTCAGTGAAAGACCCTGTCTCAAAAAATAAATAAATAAAGTGAAGCTGGGCATGGAGATGCCTATCTTTTTTTTTTTTTTTTTAAGAATTTTTTCTTTTAAGATTTATTTATTTATTATGTATACACTCTTCTTCCTGCAGGCCAGAAGAGGGCGCCAGATCTCATTACAGATGGTTGTGAACCACCATGTGGTTGCTGGGAATTGAACTCAGGACCTCTGGAAGAGCAGCCGGTGCTCTTAACCTCTGAGCCATCTCTCCAGCCTGGAGATGCCTATCTTTAATCACAGCACATGCGAGGCAGAGGCAGGCAGATCTCTGAGTTCAAGGCCAGCCTGGTCTACAGGGTTCCAGGACAGCTAGGACTACACAGAGACACCCTGTCTTGAAAAAACAAACAAACAAACAAAAAACGAAACCAAAAATAAAGTGAAGAAGCCATGAAGGACAGCCACGGTCAACTTCAGAACCACACTCCCCTCCCCAGGAACATGTACATATACTGAAAAATGCCAAAGAAGTAAAAATGATTGAACTGTGTTTAAGATCTCCCAGTGGTTTCTAATCTGAGATCCTGAGACCTCTCCAACTGGTTTAACGTTCATTAAACCAACCTCTTCCTCTTTCTTCAAGGAAAAGGTTTATTTTTGCTCAGTTTGGGAGGAACCAGCTCACAATGGCAGGGCAGCAGGACAGCAGGGACAGCAGGACGGCAGGGCAGCAGGAAGGCAGGACAGCGGGACAGCAGGACGGCAGGGAGAGCAGGGCAGGCAGGGACAGCAGGACAGAAGGACAGCAGGGCAGCAGGAAGGCAGGACAGCAGAACAGAAGGACAGCAGGATGGCAGGACAGCAGGACGGCAGGACAGCAGGACAGCAGGACAGCAGCAGGAAGATGTATGGTCACAGCGTCCAGTCAGGAGCAGAAGGAAACCAACTTCCCTCACATTAAAGACAGGGTTTCCTGTAGCTCAGGCTGGCCTTGAACCATGGGTGACCATGAACTTTGTAGCACGAATTGTTAGGTCTTGTTAATAAAAACAAATCCGGGCTGAGTATTGGAGTGAACGCTGGAAGATCAGAGAGACAGAACAAGCCACAGCCACCTCACCTCACCAATTCCTCAGCTGATCCTGTTTCCTCAGACTGGAAGCTTCTGAGTCCTCATCCAGAATGAATCTCAGCTGAACTGTGCTGCTCAAAACCTAAAAGCTTAACCAACCAAAAGCTTCTAGTTTCTGGTCTTCACACCTTATATACCTTTCTGCTTCCTGACATCACTTCCTGGGATTAAAGGCGTGAGTCACCATGCCTGGCTGTTTCCAGTGTGGCCTTGAACTCAGAGAGATCCAGATGGATCTCTGCCTCTGGAAGGATTAAAGGCATGTGTGCCACCATTTTCTGGCCTCTATATCTAGTGGCTGTTCTGTTCTCTGACACCAGATAAGTTTATTAGGGTGCACAATATTTTGGGGAACACAGTATCACCACAGAACTTCTTTATTTTCTATCTTTTTTTTTAACCTGGCTGTCCTGGAACGTTCTACATAGACCAGGCTGATCTTGAATTCAGAGATCTGTCTTAAAAGTGCTAGGATTAAAGATGTGGACCACCACACCTAATGAACTTCTGGTCATACCCCACCTCTTCAGTGTTCTGATCACAGATATCCACCATCACGCCCACCTTTGCTTTTCTTTTTTCTTTTTTTTTCTTTTTTTTTCTTTTCTTTTTTTTTTTTTTTGCTTTTCTTTTTTTAAGGCTACCCACCTTTAATTTCAGTTTGAACTTGGAATCCTGTCTCCCTAGTCTAGGACCTCAGGTGTGTATCATAGCTAGTTCTTCTTAAAATTTGAGACAAAATCTCACTCTATCTCTGGATAGTCTGTAACTCACTATTGTAAACCAGGCTGTTCCTGAACTTGACAATTCTGCCTCAGCTTCCCAATTACTGGATAACATGTAGGACACCACTGTCTGCTTTTTTTTTTTTTTTTTTTATTCTTTTCAAGACAGGGTTTCTCTGTGTAGCCTTGCCTGTCCTGGAACTCACTCTGTAGACCCTGCTGGCCTTGAACTCACAGAGATCCGCCTGCCTCTGCCTCTCGAGTGCTGGGATTAAAGATGTGCGCCACCACTGCCCAGCTCATCTGCTTTTTGCATTTCATATTTTTTTAAAAATATTTTTATTTCGGGGCTGGAGAGATGGCTCAGAGGTTAAAAGCACTGGCTACTCTTCCAAAGGTTCTGAGTTCAATTACCAGCACCCACATGGTGGCTCATAACCATCTATAATGAGATTTGCTGCCCTCTTCTGGCCTGCAGGGACACATGCAAGGCAGAACACTGTATACATAATAAATAAATCTTTAAAAAAAATATTTTTATTTCATGTGCATTGGTGTTTTTACCTGCATGTATGTATGTCTGTGAGGGTGTCAGATCCTCTGGAACTGAAATTTCAGACAGTTGTGAGCTGCCATGTGGGTGCTAGGAATTGAACCAGGGTCCTCTGAAGAGCAGCCAGTGCTCTTAACCACTGAGCCATCTCTCTGACCCTGTATCTTTTACTTTTTTAAATTACATTTGTATTTATTTATTTTGTGTGCGAGAGGGGGATGCAGATACCATGGTGCGTGTGTGAAGGTCTGAGGACAACTTGCGGTTGGCTCTCTCCTTCCACCAGGGGGGTCCTGGTGCACTCAGGTAGTTGGGCATAAAAGCAGGTGTCTTGCTGGTAGGGAGTAGCACACACCTTTGATACCAGCACTTGGAAGGCAGAGGCAGTCAGCTCTCACCCTTGTCTATATAGTGAGTTCCAGGACAGCCAAGGCTGCACAAAAAACCGTCTCAAAAAGAAAAAAAGAAAGAAAAGAAGTATCTTTACCTGTTGATCCATGCACCATGCACCAGCTCCAGCTTTCCTTTTTTTTTTTTTTTTTGGTTTTTCGAGACAGGGTTTCTCTGTGTAGCTTTGCGCCTGTCCTGGAACTCACTTGGTAGCCCAGGCTGGCCTCGAACTCACAGAGATCCGCCTGGTTCTGCCTCCCGAGTGCTGGGATTAAGCATGCGCCACCACCACCAGGCAGCTCCAGCTTTCTTTCTTTCTTTTTTTTTTTAAAGATTTATTTATTTATTATGTATACAGTGTTCTGCCTGCAGGCCAGAAGAGGGCGCCAGATCTCATTATAGATGGTTTGTGAGCCACCATGTGGTTGCTGGGAATTGAACTCAGGACCTCCGGAAGAACAGCCAGTGCTCTTAACCACTGAGCCATCTCTCCAGCCCAGCTCCAGTTTTCTTAAGTGCAGACAAATATACATCAGGAAGGAACAAAGGGCCAGGATACATGTGAGTGTCTCCAAGAAACCAAAGGGGGTGGGGCTGGAGTTATGGCTTAGAAGTTAAGAGCAGTGGCTGGTCTTGAAGAGACTTGGGTTTAATTCCCAGCATCCACATGTCTGTAACTGCAGCTCCGGGGAGGATACCCTCCTCTAACCTCCTTCAGTGCTGGGCATGCATGTGGTACAGAGACATCCATGCAAATAGAAAACAAATAAAAAGTAAAGGAGTGAGCCACTATACCTCACAATTATTTTGAAAGAAAAACCGAAAAGCTAAAAACAGCCAGGGGTGGTGTGCACACCTTTAATCCCAGCACTCGGGAGGCAGAGGTAGGAGGATCTTTGAGTTCAAGGCCAGCCTGGCCTACAGAGTGAGTTCCAGGACAGCCAGAGCTACACAGAGAAACCCCATCTCAGGGAAACAAACAAACCAAACCAACTAAACCAACAAACTCAAGCCCACAAAGGAAAGTAACCAAGAACAGAGCATGCAGATTACCGCAAACAAAGCCAGGCGATAGTGTTCTGATGCACTAATAGGTGGACGTAAACTGCACAGTTTGCCAGACTCAGGACTGAGAATAAGGCTGCTGAGGGTGGGCATGAAGGATGAGGAGGTGGAAGGAGTTCAAGTTTGAGGCCAGTCCCAAAAGCATTGTAGAGGTCAGTTAAGGTGTTAGCCGGACAAAGAACACACTCCAATACAAGCACATTTAAGAAAAGGTTCTTTACAAGAACATGGACAGAGTTCATGAGAGCCAACAAGGCGTAAGAGTAAATCCAGAGCGAGCAGATGAGAGGTCCTTTCTATGCCTGTATCTCTGGAGACAGCTGTTTGGTAGATGGGCAGGAAGGACTCCTAAGATCTGAAACAAAGCCAGGGGGTCAGACTCAGATGTCACTTCCTCATCTTCAGTTTTCTTTAAAATGTGCAGGTCAAAGGCTAAATGGGTGTAGTTGGTGCTCTTCTTCCAGTGTGAGCCCCAGGGAGGGAACTCAGGTTGTTAGGTTTGGTGGTGGGTGCTTTTACATGCAGAGACGTTTCTTTGTGTTTTGAGACATGGTGTCTAAGAACAGAAGAGCTCAGCTGACGCAGTACTTAGAGTAGCGGCCTTGCACTCACGGCAACCCTGCTTTTCCTCCACATGCTGGTCATGCTGGTCTGTCAGATCACCCCAGGTACCTCCACTTTCCAGAACTAGGTTTAGAGATGTACATAGAGCCCCCTGGCTTTTGTTTTTTTCCTTTCCCCAAGACAGGGTCTCATTGTACAGTCCTGTCCTGGAACTCATTATGTAGACCAGGCTGGCCTCAAACTCTACAGAGATCCTACTGCCTCTGCCTCCCAAGTGCTGGAATTAAGCTTGTTGCTTTAAAAAAAAAGGGGGGGGGGTTGCAAGGGATGTGAACTTGCAGAGCAGTTTACCCAGGGAGCCATCTTGCCAGACCCTAATTGTTTACTGTAGCTAGGAACTAAAACTAAGGCTTTGTTCATGCTAGGCAAATGCTCTCTTGATGAGGTACATCTTGATACATATATATTTATAGACAGGTTCCTGCTATATAGCCCATACTACCCTGAAATTCTCTCAATCTTCCTGCCCCATCTTCAGAATGCTGAGATTATAGGTACAGACCATTATACCTACTCTGAATTTTCTTAAAACTCAAAAAAATCCTGTGGTAAAGCTGTGCCGGGCCGGGCAGTGGTGGTATGTCCCTTTAATCCCAGTACTTGGGAGGCAGAGGTAGAATCATCTCTGTGAGTTCCAGGACAGCTAGGGCTACACAGAGAAACCCCGTCTTGAAAACTAAAACAAAACCAAAACAAAACAAAATAACAACAACAAAAAAACTGTTCCTGGTTCCTCATGCCTATAATCCCAACACTGAGGAGGCTGAAACAGGAGGATCATTTTGAGTTTGAGGCCGGCCTGGGCTACATAAAGAGTTCTAGTCTAGTGTAGCTGGGCTGCAGAATGAGGCTCTGCCTCAGAAACCACAAATGGGCAGGAATGGGCAAGATGGCTCATGGGGTAAGGGCTCTTGCTACAAAGTCAGGTAATCTGAGTTCAGTCCCCAAACCCACAAGGTAGAGGGGAAAACCGGTACCCACAGTTGTCCTCTGACCTTCACACAGGTGCTGTGTTATGTGTATGTCCACACACATAAAACGTAATAGTTTCTCAAGAATCCTATGGTGGTCAGATTTTGTGTAATTCTACTGAAGCACAGAGACATTCTAGTTTCTTTTTAAGGAGGCTGAAAGAATCAGGACATCAACTTCACATTGACATTTTTATTAACGCCAACTTTTTTTTAATTATTATTTTTTAAAACAATAGCACAAAAATGTTTCAGGGAAGCAGTCTCGCAATCTGACGACCTTCTGAAATACATTAAGCCACACCAAATATGAATTTCTGTTAACACACACAAAAAAAAAAATTCAGAAAAAATAAAAAGAAGAAAGGGAAAGAGGAGGGGCTGAGACTTAGTAAAAAGACACTGGGTTAGGTGGCGAGGCTCGTTAGCGGGCACGCTGGTGGAGCGGCGGTGCAGCGTCCCCACGGCGCCTCCTATGCACAAGCTGGCGAGCCAGAGCTCACTGATACTGTTCGGAAGAGGTGCGGCATTTGGCCTGGCAGGTAACTGGGACCATTTTGAGCAGAATCACTCCAGCAAAAAGGCCTGGCTGATAATCTTTATTTCTACTCTCTCACCTATTTCATTTCAGGGTTCTTAAAAGTTATCTTAAAAAGGAAAAAAAAAAAGTATTATCAGCTCCTCTTACTCAATGTGGCTGTCAAAGATGTTTCTCATCATCTCTAAGGACAGGGTCAGGGCTGGGGCACAACTAAAGGGAGAAGAACCCAGGACGGAGGTTGGGGGGAATTGTTTCACTTTTTAAAAACTTTTCATTACTTTTTTTTGAGGGGGTGGGAATCACACAGAAGGGAGGCAAGGAGGAAACTACAATCCTTGGTTCAGACTGAATTATGCAGGAAAAGACACCTTCCTGGTCAGTCCCCATGCCAAAAAGGAAAAAAAACAAACAAACAACAACAACAAAACAACCCACTTGGAATTATGCACAGACCCCATCATGTGAGCCAGGGTCAGTCGTCCGGTCAGCACCCCAGCAGTGGACATACCCGGCTTGTCAAGCTGCATGTAGAACCCACTTCACAAAAATCCTTTCCCCAAAAGCCTTTCTTTCCTTTTGGTAGGTTTTAAAACAACATCTGTCACTAACAGAGTGTTCAACACTTTGAACCATGACAGGCTTCAGGAAGTTTCACAGTTTCGTTATGCTCTAGTTTATTACTATCATATTTACATTTTTATTTTATTTATTTATTTATTTTGTTTTTGCTGAATTGCTGATTTTCCTTTTTCAATAGAATTTACTTCTGGAGTGTGAGCAGGAACCAGTTAACTACATTCATTGTCCAACCCCCACTGGTACAAGACTCCAAACTCTTGGCATGTGAATCAGCTGTTTGGTAGCTCCACCTCACCCTGGGGAGAGGCAGCAGGACCCTGGTGCAGAGGTTTCACACTGAGGGCGGGGAGGCTTTCCGCTCAAGGAGGTACTGTTGAATGCTCTCAGCATCTCGCTTTAGCCAAGCTGCATTCAGCAAGATATTTTCACAACACTGCTGGATGGTCCGCTCAGCTGAAGGAGCAGGGTGACTCTCGAAGAAAGCCTGGTATGAAACAATCAGAATGCAGAACCACAGTTAGCAACAGTAAGAAGTTAACGTTGGGACTACGTAAAAGCCTAAAGGATCCATCAGCCTCAATCATGAGAACTGACCAGTGAGTGCTACCATAGGCTGGAATAAGCAACTTCTTGGGACTACATACAGGAATCCTTCCTTAACAAGTGAATGCATAAAACCTAATCAAAAGCTGATAAAAAGAGATGGAACCTGATGCTTTTTAAATTGTCTACCTGTGTGTCCAATTTATGGCCCAGACACAAGATACACACAGCCAAAGTCAGCTATGAACAGGGCTCAGTATAGGGAAGCATTTTTTTTTTTTAATAATCTGATTGTGCCGATTTTTTTCTCAATAAAATATTTTATTTAACTAGGAAGAGCAAAAATAACACTACTCCAAATATAACAGATATATTTAAAATTTAGATATTTTATATTTTGTTTCTTACATAGTCTCCAAAATCTGGACTATTTTATACTTACAGACCAGCTAGCTACATTTCCAGTTCTCTGATGTCACGTGTAGCATCTAATATGTTTTGGTCTGCATTGAGCAGTATGACCCTGGTGGGGCAAAGCAGGATCCTCCAGAATATGCCATGTTCAGACTCCCTCTACTTTCCTCAAGTCTATTAAACTGCCTTTTCTCTCACTTCATTCAGAATCTAATTAGTTTATTTTAATTTTTAGTTTTTTCAAGACAGGATTTCTCTGTGTAACTGCCTTGGCTATCCTGCTTTACAGACCAGGCTGGCCTTGAACTCAGAGATCTGCCTGCCTCTGCCTCCAGAGTGCTAGAATTAAAGGCATGAGCCACCATACCCAGCATCTAGTTTTGTTAAAAAAAAAAAAAAAAAAAAAAAAAAAAGATTTGTTTTTATATATGGGTATTTTGTTTGCATATATGTCTGCACATCAGAAGAGGACACTGGATCTCATGGGACTACAGTTATAGATAGTTGTGAGCCACCACCATGTGGATGTTAGGAATTGAACTCAAGACCTCTGGAAGAGCAATCAATGCTCTTAAACACCAACCCATCTCTTTATCCCCTAGACTTGTTCTTGAAGATTTATTTTTATTTAAGAGTGTGTGTGTGTGTGTGTGTGTGTGTGTGTGTGTGTGTGTGTGTGTATACATGTGGACTTGAGTGTGCTCCAGTGAGAATGTGGAAGTCAGATAGACAATCTCAGGAGTCAGTTCTCACCTTCCACCATATGGATCCAGGGGAATCAAGCTGAGGTCACCAGCCTTGGCAGGAAACACTTTTTATTGCTGAGCCATCTCACTGGCCCTAACCTAGACCTGACAAAAAGCCTGGCTCCTTTGTCCTTTTCAACATCCTGCTGCTAGCATTTGGAAGTGTCCCCTACCCCTACACTTCATGTCCTAGAACCTTAGGTCTCAGAGTTAGGTGTTAGGTCTCAGGCCCACCATATGTCTATTAATGAGCTCTAGCTGGCCTATAAAGGATTCTGGTGATAAAAGCCAGCATTCCTCAGGAACTTGTAAAACAGGGTTTTCTTTTTTATAATTTTATTTTTATTTTATGTGCATTACTGCGTGTGTGTCTGTGTGAGAGTGTCAGATCTTGGCATTACAGGCAGTTGTGAGCCGCCATGTGGGTGCTGGGAATTGAACCAGGGTCCTCTGGAAGAGCAGCCAGTGCTCTCAACCGCTGAGCCATCTCTCCAGCCCATGAAATGGGTTTTCTGTCCCCCAAAAAGAATCATTTCATCTCCTCTGGCAGAAGGGACTTGGTTCTTGTGGTGGTTTGAATGGTGCACATAGGTTCATATATCTGAACGCTTAGTCATCTGGGAGTGGAACTCTTTGATAGGATTAGAAGGATTAAGAGGTGTGGCCTTGTTGGAGGAAGTGGCCACTGGGGGGTGATTTCTGATGTTTCAAAAGCCAGGCCCAGGGTCACTCTCTGCTACTGTTCCAAGCTCCTTACCATGATAACGGACTAATAAACCTCTGAAACGGCAAGCAAGCTCCCAATTCAATGTTTTCTTTTACAAGAGTTGCCTTGGTCATGGTGTCTCTTCACAGCTATGCAATAGTGACTAAACTAAGACTGCACATCAAAGCCCAAGCTGGTCTTCAGGATCCCTCAGTCCTTACTCACAAGGTCTACATATCAAAGCCTCCATCTTCTCTCTCCCTGCTCTCTCCCTATGCTCTCTTGCAGATAGCCCTAGCCATATCCACTCTACTTCTTTTTCTCTCTGCTCTGGACTCTTTGAGATGCCTCTGGGTATTTTCTCTCTCTTATTCAGAATAAAAATCCCTTACCCTAATAATGTCGGCAGATTCTTTACTGTGATCCCTTGCATACAATACGTTAATGGGATCTGGGAGGTAAGGCCTTTGGAAGGTATTGCTTCTGAGTTCATATTTTTTTTTTCTTTTTCTTTTTTATCTTTTGGTTTTCCAAGACAGGATTTCTCTGTATAGCCCTGGCTGTACTGGAACTCACTCTGTAGACCAGGCTGGCCTAGAACTTGGGAGATCCACCTGCCTCTGCCTCCAAAGTGCTGGGATTAAAGGCGTGCACCACGACTGCTGGCTGAGTTCATGGTTCATGAGCTTGAATTTTGTAGATGACAATGTTATGTCCCAATGTTAAAAGGTCTTGAGTAATTGGGATGTGACTCATATGGTCAAGATGCTTGCCTGTTACTAAGTTAATGGCTCTAAGTTTCAATCTCTCATCTATGAGATATGTCTGCAGGATGAAGAAACAAATATGCAGGAGCACTTAGCAAGACGCACTTCAGGACCCAAAGCTCTCCCAAGATGAGTGCATAAGGGCGATGAAGCTGCCAAGTGTAAGGTGCTGATACTGATCTAGTTCAACTCCAGAGTTTGACACTTTTCACAGAACCAAACTCCTTCCCAGTTCATTTAAAAGTTACTAAGCTATTTTCTAACTAGTTCACCTGATTTCCCAGCAAACAAAGCATCTGGAAACACCACACAGCAATGGGACCTGGTCACCAGAGTGTGAAAGGGAAGTGACTAACTCATCAGGTGAAGGGTGAACTTCAGCAGTCAACAGCCTGGTTCACAGAAGGCAATGCTCAGTGGGCTTCTCAGGCTGGAAGGACAGAGCAGTGCTCCATCTCCATCTCAACAAACAGGACCCGCATCGTAGCATCCCTACACCTGGAAATCATCCTTGACTCTTTCTTATTTCCTTCAAGACAGGGTTTCTTTACATAGCCTTGGCTGTCCTGGAACTAACTCTGCCTTCTCCAGCCTTCGGAGTGCTGGGCTAAAAGGCATGCCCCAGAAGGAAATTATCCTTGGCTCTTTTTTTTCCTTCCTTTATATATATCAACTTGTGGTGACCCACTACAGGGGTTAAATATTAGATATCTTGCAATCAGATATTTATATTATAATTCATAACAGTAGCAAAGTTACAGTTATGAAGTAGCAATGAAGTAACTTTATGGTTGGGGGAGAGGGTCACCACAACACGAGGAACTGGTTGCAGCATTAGGAAGGTTGAGAACCACTGCCTTAGATGGTCACAACACATAGAAACACTGTTGAATTAAAGATTAACAAAAGCCAGGTGTGCTGGTTTACAAATCATAACCCTGTCCTCATGAGGCTGAGACAGAAGGATCATCACAAACTCAAGACCAACTTGGGGTTTCACAGTGAGTTTCAGGCCAGCCTGGCTGGAGAGTAAGGCCTATCTCACTCCACACCCTCCAAAGCTTATCGAGAAAATCCATCCTGAATCTCTGTCACCCCATGACTCCATTATTCTTTTCTAAGCAACCCTTGGAGAATTAGTGTCTCAATCTCTTTTCTTTCTCATTCCAAAGCATCTTCTACACCATAGCTTGACTGGCCTCAAATCGCAGTGATCCTCCTCCTGCCTTGGCCTCACTAGCATGAGCCACCGTGCCCACCATCCATTGTAAGGAAATTCTGCCTTACCAGCTTCAGTTTGCCACTACCCTGCTTCCCAAACCTATTAAGTGTTTCTCATTTATAATCCCATTGCCTTTACAATGAAATTGTTCATATAGTACAATATACAATGTAACTTAAATGACAGCAGAAATCAAGTATTTCACCTTGACCTAAAAACAGTAAAACATACTCCTCCCCCTTTTTTTTCCAGACAGGGTCTCTCTGTGTTGTGTATCCCTGGCTGTCCTGGAACTTGCTCAGTAGAACCAGGATAGTCTCAAACTCAGGGATCTACTTGTCTCTGCCTCCCAAGTGCTGGATCAAAGGTGTGAGCCACTGTGTCTGGCTGTAAAACTTATTCCTAACACTGACTCCTACAGTGAACCAGATCATGCCTCCAAGAAGATAAAGGTGAAAATGACATAATGATGAAGTTGAAAGTATAATGGAGTGTAAAATTTTCCTACTCAGCATCAATTTGTCCCCCAAACTTTACTAGGTTCAGGGTCTACACAAACAAAACTGATTATCTTTCCACTCTAAACTCTTCAGATACTGAAGGCAAAGTCAAATCTGCCTTTTTCTAAGAAACAAGGAGACACAAAAACACACCATCCAACACTCATTAAAACAAAGTTCTTGGAGGTTTGGAGACAGCTCAGGGCAAGGGCACTGCTATTCTTGCAGAGGACTCCGGTTCCTAGCACCCACACGATGGCTTACAACTTTCCAGATTTCTTGTTCCAGGGGATCCGATGTCCTCTGATATCCATGGTACCAAGCAAGCACATGGTACACATACACATGCAGGCAAAACACTCATACACATAAAGTAAATTTTAAGGGAAAAACAAAACAAAACAAGGTTCATGTTTTTATATTCCGGATTGAAAAGTAAAAAGTAAGCAGTACTTTCCTTACCTTAACTTCTCCAGCCATTTTATCAACTGCAAATCCCTCCACTGACAGCTGAAAAGAAACCACATGTTTTAAACACGAGGAACAAACTTCCACTTCCCCCAAACCAACCATTCTGTTCTCTCTACTCTGGTTTGTTGCAGAGATCCTAAGATGGGAACATACACAATCATAAAACCAACCTCACAAACTACTGAGTAAAAATGTTTTGATGCTGGGGCTTGAACCCAGGGCCTAGTGCAGGACAGGCCTATGAGTGAGATTCAATGCCAGCCCTGCAGGAACCCTTTATTTGAGGGTAGGAGTGAGGGTTTGGGTTTTGCTATATATCCCTGGTTGGTTTCAAACTCAATAGTAATTGTTCTGCCTCAGCTTCTGCTTATAATCAATGCTGAGATTATAAGCATGGCTCACTACACCTGGCTGAAGAACCTTTTGAAGAGCAAAGAGCCCCGATTTTTGGGTCTAATCTACAAGACTCTAATAAATCATGAATTCAGTAACATTCAAGATTAGCAAGATAGCTGGGCGGTGGTGGCGGCGCACGCCTTTAATCCCAGCACTCGGGAGGCAGAGGCAGGCGGATCTCTGAGAGTTCAAGGCCAGCCTGGTCTCCAAAGTGAGTCCCAGGAAAGGCGCAAAGCTACACAGAGAAATCCTGTCTCGAAAAACCAAACAAACAAATTAGCAAGCTACTCAAGACTCGCACATACCTTTATTAGTCTGGATATTAAGAACCCTCCCTGGTATCGATTATAGAGCTCTTCCCAGTTGTCCTTTATGAATTTCCAAGCAGCTTTCCTCCCTTGCTTGCTGCCTCCAGCC
Organism: Peromyscus eremicus; assembly: GCF_949786415.1. Taxonomy (NCBI): domain Eukaryota; kingdom Metazoa; phylum Chordata; class Mammalia; order Rodentia; family Cricetidae; genus Peromyscus; species Peromyscus eremicus. Next base: position 79,821,746 of record NC_081423.1, read on the forward strand.
ACTCCACCAATTACTGACACAGTGTCCTGTGGACGTACCTCTTCCTAAAAAAAAAAAAAAAAAAAAAAAGGAACTAGAAGCCTGGCTATCTAGAATATTTTCTGATACCAGAGAAAACAACAATACAACAGACTGTTGGAAAATTCAGGTACTAGCAAGGAAGACATTCCCTTCCAGGGAGGTGACTCAGCAGGAAAAGGCATTCTAAAGGAACCCACTTCCTCTTCCATCCTCACTACCAGCAGCCAAGCCTGATTTCACTCTCTGGAACCCACATGACAGAAGAGACAACCACTCACCTCCTCTCACCTCCACTCTCACCCCCACCCCAATCCTGCTACAAACAAAATAAAGCAATAAAATTTTGAAAACAAAACAAAAAGCTCGTATCAGTGTCCCCAAAAGATCATGAGTGTGCTGAACCAAAGACAATGGCCACATTATCAATGAGTTCCAGTTCTCCTGAAATTTAACTTGTAACTTACTGAAAGTGCAAAAGTGAGGACTTTTTGAATCAGTTCAGGTGAAAGAGTAGCCCCAAGAACTCTTTCAATTCGGTTTTTCTCTTCTTGCATATCAGCTTGTTTGTGAAGCTATAGGGAAAAAACAATGAGGAATAGTTAGCTCACCCCCAGATTCTACGCATGTTCCTATCGGCTTCTCTTCCACTGGGTAAGACTGGCGGGACACTACATCATCAATGGCTGAGTACTAAAGCCTCCATTGGCCATAGCAGTAAGCCACTGGATGTAGGTGTGCACTAGCTAAGTAGTCTGCCTCAGTTCCACGGAGTCAAACAATAAGATCTAAGAAGTAAATCTGCCACAGTGGAACTCTTTACATCACTGACATTGAATCAGATGAATAAACTATCACCAGATATCATCAATTTAGCCTATAGTAGTGGAAGTTGAAAATAATCTAGACACCTAGTAGCTGGCTACAATTATTTACTCATTTAAGAAAAGATGCATCATGAGTGTAATTAATGAATATCCTGAGTGTAATTTAAAAAAAAATAATTAAAAAGAAAAGATGCATTAATATTGGGGAAGTAAAGGCAGAAGGATCAGAAATTTAAGGACATCCTCAGCTTCATAGTTTGAAGCCAACCGTGGCTACACAACACCCTGTCCCAAAATAACTAACTAGACACATTATCGAATGTTTTTGTGTGTATGTGTACATGTGCTCACGTTTGCAGCTTCGCTCACTCACTCAGGAGTGTACCTGTGAAGGCTGGAGGTCGATGTCAGGAGTCTTCCTGTATTGCTCTGTACCTTGTTTCCTTGAGTCAGGATCTGTCCATAAACTTGGAGCTTGCCATTTCACACCTAAGCTAGTAGGCCTGTAAGCTCCTGTCTATCTGTCCACTCTCTGCACCTAGGTCTTACATGGGAATCCAAACTAGGTCCTCTTGCTGTACAGCAAGCTTTTTACCTCTCAGCCCCTCAAAGTCACACAAGAATATTTGGGGCTGGAGAGATGGCTGTGCACTGTCAAGAACTGGCTGCTCTTGCAGAGGCCCTGGGTTTGAAGCACCCACGTGGTGACTCACAACTGTCTGTCAACTCTAGCTCCAGGGGGATCTTCTGAGCTCATCAGAATGTCACCAGGCATACATGCGGTATAATGACATACATAAAGGTAAAACACCTATATACATTTAAAAACGAAAAGGAAAACCCAGATTATTATTACCTAATGTTCTTTTTGTTTATTTTGAGACAGGGTCTCACAACACAGCCCCAGATACTCTGGAACTCATTGTGGAGATCAAATTGGCCTCAAATTTCTGACACTACCACTGCCTCTTACCTCCTGAGTCTGACATACTCAAGGTCTGACCTTTAGCTTTCAGGAAGCATTTCTCTCCCAGAGAACATGTAACACACACCCACTAGATGGCATTCTAATCCCACAGTTCAAGACAGCAGGAATAATTTTAAAATTTAACTGATCATTATTTAATTACCAGGAGAAAACAACCCTTATCTCTTGTCACAGGGTTCTTTTAATTATTTTTATTTTATGTGTATTGATGTTTTGCCATGGGTATCAGGTCCCCTGGAACTGGAGTTACAGTTATGAGCTTCCGTGTGGGTGCTGGGAATTGAACCCGGATCCTCTAGAAGAGCAGTCAATGAGTGCTCTTAACCACTGAGTCATCTCTCCAGCCCCATCACACAGTTCTTAAAGAGCCCTGGTTCTGTCTTACTAAAGTTTTTGGTTGTCTCCCCCTCATAAAAAAAGCCGATTTCTGTGACCATTCCTGTGTTAACTGTGAACTATTAAACCACACACTAATGTAAATTCTTATATTGTCATGACATAATATATATTATAGTATCTGGCATAAAGCTTTCAGAATCCTTACTTTTCTTCATGTATACATGGAACATTTTTGTCTGTTGATTGTTTTTGGGACAGTGTCTCACTATGCAGACTTGGCTGGTCGGGAACAAGCTATGGAGACCTGACTAGCTTTGAACTCATAGAGATCTGCCTCTAAGTGCAGGGATGAAAGATGTGTGCCATATGCTCTACCTTGGAACAGACTAAAGTAACACATTTCATTCATCTGACTTAAAATAAACAGTTTCACAGGAACATGAAGCCCAAGAAAAACACTCAAAATGTTTAGTCGAAAGTTTAATCCAAAATGATTTTCACAGTGGAAAGGAAGCCTGTGTATAACATAACAAGGTTAAGCAATAAGCCTTGAAGTGTAGTTTATTCTTCTTTTGCTTCTTCCTCTTCTTTTATTAAAAATCAAGAACAGCCTCAGTTTAATGGTATGAACTGTGCATGTGATGTGACATTCCTTGTATCATGGGCCTGGTAGTTTGTTGGTTTTTTCCCTCTGTGGTATCAGCTCTGGCTGTTCTGGAACTTGCTTTGTAGACCAGGCTGGCCTCGAACTCACAGAGATCCACCTGCCTCTGCCTCCCCAGTGCTGGGATTAAAGGCGTGCGCCACTAATGCACAGCTAGTGGCAGAACCCTTGCCTAATGTGCATGAAGTCCTGGGGTCAAACCTCACCATTTCAGAGTTAAGATTTAGCTAGATACTAAAGTTGTGAAGGAAAAACAAACAAATAACCCTGAAAAATGAGTTCAGCATCATTTGGAAATACCCAAACAGACCTACATTCTCTCTCTCTCTCTAGGACGGTGGAACTGGGATCTGGGCCTGAGGGCCTCCAACATGCCAAGCCAGCTCTCCCATTAAGCTACACTCCCAGAGCTCTTTTACAAAGTTACCACTCTGACCTTGAACTCACTCTGTAGCCAGATAGGCCTTACACTTTCTGGCGTACTTCAATCTCTTTAATACCTGGGATTATAAGTCAGACCCAGCACATATATTTCTTTGCCTGGGCTTTCCCCCAACTCCCCAAACCATTTAAAGTGGTACTGGGCATATTCAAATTCAAAAGCAAGAACTTGGAGCCTTTTCCAGATACACTTACCTTTAGCATAATATCTAAAGTGGTGCCATCACCATGCTTTAAAACAGTCAGATAGACCTACAAAAGAACACCAGGAGGAAAAAGAAGTCACTTGAGTTACACGTATTTTGTTATAAATATTCTAACTAAGATAAAAAGGAGCTGGGCATGTTGCCAGGGGCCTGTGGCCTTAGCTCTGGAAAGAGTGAGAAAACCCTAAGTGAAAGACCATAAGTTCAAGGTCTCTGTGAGCTACACAGTGAGACCCTGTCTGGAAGAATAAAACAAAGATGAGCTAAAAAGTGAATTTAAAAAATTATAGTTATACATCTGCACAGACTGACTCTGGTTATCAAATCAGAGGGGCTGCCATGTCCTATCAGCAGCTTGCAGCAGTTCTTCTAGAGAACTGCACTATGTTCATCACCTTGCAACACTCATGTGCTGCCTGAGAAACCAATTGAGAAGCTGCGACAACCCATCTAAGTAGCGTATGTTACAACAGTCAGACAGCTCTGGGAGCCAGTTCTTAGCTTGATTTTAGCTTTCTAGACTGGAACTAATACCTAAAAGTCAAGGGAATTTATTATTACTGTAACTGTTTCTCCTGCCTGACAGGGTCTCTCTGTGTAGCCCTGACTGTCCTGGAACTCACTCTGTAGACCAGGCTGGCCTCAAACTCAAGAGTTCCGCCTGCCTCTGCCTCCCGAGTGCTGGGATTAAAGGAGTGTCCCACCATGCCCAGCTTCCATGGGAATTTATTAAGATAACTCACAGGACTTCTTAGATCAGCAGAGAGAATCTGCTTTCCTTCCACGTGCTCCTTAAACCGACGACGGGCTTCTTCCAAAGTTGCCTTATGCCCTGCTTTTCCCAGTTTGCCCAGGACCAAGCCCCTCAGGAGTGCGTCTAGATGACCTGATTGAGAAGTGAAGACACAGAACTACTTGAAAAGCCCACTTTTATAAATTCACTACCTAAATATTTTGTAACTTTGTTATACCAAGTCTGTGGTCTTGAACAAACACAATCAATTACTCTAATACTTGAAAGAACACTTGACTTAATTTATCAAATTGTAAGATGAAAGGAATAAACATACCAGATAAGCAAACAAATTTGCTGACATTGTCTGGACTCAAGTGCCAGCTATCAGAGCCTACTAAGGTACTCTCAATTATACTGTTAAAAGCTAGGTGGTGGTGGCGCACACCTTTGATCTCAGCGCCAGCGCCAGGCGGATTTCTGTGAGTTCAAGACCAGCCAGGACTACACAGAGAAACCCTGTCTTGAAAAACCAAAAAAAAAAAGAAAAAAAGAAAAAAAAAGAAATGAAAGGCTTACATCATACAGGTTTGATCCAAGTTTTGTTTAAAAAGACCCACATGGAACTAGAACATTCTTTGCACAATAAACTGAAACCTTAGATTTTAAAATGAAAATCCAATGGATTCATCCTCCAATGACATGAAAAATTACCAATAAGCACCCACACCCGATTGAGCATCACTGTCATTACAGGTAAAAGCTCCAAGGTAAGGTCTGGGGATATAGCTAGTGGTAAGAGCATGCCATAGGCCTTTGGTTCACCCACAAGACTGGAAAAAAAGTTTATTTGAGGATACAGATCAGATCAGAATGGCGGTTGGATTCCCTGGAACTGGAATTACAGACAGATGGTTGTGAGCCTCCATGTGGGTCCTGGGAACCGAACCTGGTCCTCTGCAAGAGCTGTAAGCACTCAAACTGTCGAGCAAGCTCTCTGGCTCCTATGATGGTCTTTGTGTGTACACATATGGGTACATATGTATATGTCCATGTATGTAGTGAGCAGAGGTCACCCTCGGGTGGTGTCCCTCAGAAGCCATTCACTCACCTTGTTTTTTTGTTTGTTTTTGACACAGGGTCTCACTACTTAGCCCTGGCTGGCCAAGAACTCTCTTTAAAGACCAGGCTGGCCTCAAACTCACAGAGATCCACCTGCCTCTGCCACCAATCCTGGCCACCTCACTTTTTATGCCACTACCTCTTATTATAATGGAGCTCACAAATGAGAGGCTAAGAACCAGCAAGACCTAGAGATCTGCCTGCCTTCATCTCCTTAGTGCTGGGATTATAAGTGTGTGTCACCACACCAGGCTATTTTACAAAGGTTCTTGGGATTGAACTCGGGGCTTCGGGTGTGCACTCTTAGAAACACAGCTGAGTTGCCTCTCTAGCCCTTACTGGGACTCTGCTACTGACCTGTGTTGTAAGTCAAAGCAATGTTTTGCTGCTTTGCTCTTAATTCCCCTGTCTATTCAGCTATAAAACAAAGGCATTCTCCTCCCTGTATCCTTTCAGAATCAAAGGTTTTACACAATATCATTTCCAAAGAAAAGTGCAATATCCAGGAATCTAGCTGCATGTGCCCACTTCCTTCCTACTGTCCTGTTACTATGTATGTATGTTCCTCCCGACAGCTAACTCGTCTGCTACAGGCTGGGTCTGGACTTCTCTCAATTACACACTAGCACTAGCTTTTCACCTTCTCTCATAACATACACTTTCAGTACTACTATTTCTCTGCCCTCCATGCCCCCTCCCCGTAACCTTCCAATTCCTATATACTCTTGCATTATTTTCAACAGTAGAAAAACGTTATAAATTTACAGACTTAAAGAAAATTCCTTCTCTAATCCCCTATCCTCAATTCTACTCCTGTTGTCAACAAAATTCTTTTTAAAGAGTTGTCTAGGTAAGTTCTGGGCCAGTCTACTTTCTCCTGGCTCTCCCTCTCACTGGCCAGTCAGTTTCTTTGCGATTCTTCACGTTCTTCTCTCTGAGTCTCACATGGTCCAGGGTGGCCTTGGTTTTTCTATGAAGCTGAGGATGTGACTCCTGATTCTCCTGCCTCTACCTCCCAAAGATTAGTGGTGTGGACCACCATGTCCAGTCTTCTTTTTGTTTTGTTGAGACAAAGAACAAAGAACTCTAGGTAGACTAGGCTGGTCTTGCATATTTATGCTTCCTAATTACAGGAATGTACCACCAGCATGCCTGGCTTTGATGCTTCTTCTACCAATCTCTAAATTCTTAACTATGATATAGTCCTCATACCTCTCGTCTTCACCTGTTCTTAATCTTTAGGTGATTTCTTCTAGTTTCACAGCTATAGATACTACCTGCATGCTATTAACTCCAAAATGTATTTACCTAGCTTGGATCTCTAGGCATTCTCTACTCTGGTGTCCACAATGACTTCAATCTGAAAGACAGCAAACCAAACTCCTCTTTTTTGTACCCAAAGGTGCTTCTACAGCAGTGTGTGTGTGTGTGTGTGTGTGTGTGTGTGTGTGTGTGTGTATGTGTGTATATATATAGTTTTTTTTTTAATTAAAGAGAGGGTCTCACCATGTAACCCTGCCTGGCCTGGAACTCTCTGTGTAGATTAGGCTAGCCTTGAATTTAAGACCTCCTAAGTGCTGGGATTAAAGGCCACCAAGCCTGGTCCTCTCTAAGCAGTCTTAATCTGATGAGTTTTCTTTCTACCACACTCAGTTCTCCATCAAATAGTTTGAGTACTACCTTCAAAACACACTGAGGATATACACTTGTAATATATCTTGTTTGTTTGTTTGTTTTTCAAGACAGGGGTTTTTTGTGTAACAGCTCTGGCTGTCCTGGTACTCACTTTGTGTATCAGGCTGGACTCGAACTCAAGGAAATCTGCCTGCCTCTGTCTCTCAGAGTGCTAGGATTAAAGTTGTACGCCACCATGCCGGCTACTTCTGGTTATTCTGTGGACACTCCAGCCATGCTCTTCCTTCAGATTTTTGTCACTTGCTACTCCCTCTGGTCTGGTCTATGTTTGCTCTATTCTTTTTTTTTTTTTTTTTTTTAAAGATTTATTTATTTATTATGTATACAGTATTCTGTCTGCACGTATCTCTGCAGGCCAGAAGAGGGCACCAGATCTCATTACAGATGGTTGTGAGCCACCATGTGGTTGCTGGGAATTGAACTCAGGACCTTTGGAAGAGCAAGCAGTGCTCTTAACCTCTGAGCCACCTCTCCAGCCCCTGTTTGCTCTATTCTTAAACCTCTCTTTCAATTCTCCATTTATGCTCAAAGATCAATTATTAGTGATAATTTTCCTCAATTAGTTTTATAAAATACTGGCTTAGTACTCCTTATTCACACTGTCTAATTGTGTTTTTCTTTGTGATACTTTCCTTCACCATAATACACTGTGTTTGCTATGTCCCCCACTAGAACTGAAGCTACACGGGTGAGGGCTTTGCTCACCTCTCCCACCAGCTTCCAAAGCAGCACCTGACTTTTACTAGCTACATAAATATTAGTTGAATCAATAAAGAAAAGATAGTGCCAAGTATTTGCTACTATTATTGTCTTATTAGAAGATTCCCAGATTAGTGGTCTGGGAATAACTCATTGGCAGAGTTTAGAACAGGCTAGGCCCTTGGGTTTAAACCCAGCACTAGAAAAAGAAAAAACTCCTAGATTAAGATTAGTCAGGAGAAAACACCTTATTTAGTGAGCAGATGGCAATAATTGTATTTAAATCTTACAAATCACCATTGTCAACATTTAAACGACAGTTTTTAAAAAGGTACATGATTATAGCATAATCATGGAAAACACACATAGAAAGCAATTAATATCTTTATTTCAGAGAACTGAGGGATGCCAGGTGTGATGATTCATGCTGAGGCAGGAGAGTCTCTATGGGTTCCATGCTACTTGAGTTACTGTTTGTTGCTGGTGTGACACCTTCACCAGCAGGTTTAGCAGATGTAGTTTCTGGCTAACTGAATACACAATAACATCTGGATACAGAGATGCTGCTCCTAACTGTTAATCACAAGTGAATAGAAAGTATCAATTTCAGGCAGACTCTTTCCCCATACAGTACGTTCATTCATTACCTTCTCCAGGTTTGGGGTCCCAGCCCAGTCTCTCTCCTATAGGTGAAAAGACATCTTTCACAAACTCCTGGATTTCCTCATAGAAGTCTGTGTGGGACAAGAGAGTTGAAAGAATCCCCAGGTTACAGCTCAGGTCGCTCCATACAGTATAATTGGGCTCATTCACAAAAGCCTCCATGACTTTTAGAACCTCTACAGTGCTAATGATTCCAGCTCGAGCCTGGGATAGGAAAAAACACAAATTAGCCCAGCCTTCAAACTAAACAAGACAAAAGAAAACAAACATGTACTTCGGTATTATCTACTGCTAGTAATTTTTTTGGTTTAAGGAAATGAGGCTAAGTAAGTTCAGAATACTAGCAGAATAAAAATCCTATCATGACAAAATCTTTTATTTATTCCTTTGCCATTTGTAAAAGAACTCCTTAAAAAATTACATTACACCTCATAATTTGGGACCAACAAAAACCAGTTAACTTCTTATTTCTACTCAGTTTCTAGGACATCACTTTAATGTTTTCACATTTTTTAGACTTTCAGAAAAGCTGCAAGAAGAGTTGGGGCTCTGGTTCTCGACAAAGGCTCTTTCAGGGCTGAACCTGCAAACTGTGTCACCTTGAGCCTCTCCTTCACTCACTTCCAAAAGGACATGTATGGGAAGGCTACGGAGTCAGAGCGCTTGCTCTCAGCACTGACTAACAGGAGTTGGAAAAAGAACTTCTGTTCTATCAGCCAACTGCACAAACAGCCTGCTCTCCTGGGACAGGTCTCCCTCCCGTGGCAGTGAGATCAGCAGATGGGAGGATTTGTCCATCAATGCTAATCTGCATTTATGCAAAGAAGGAATCCAATCAGCAATCACAGAGGGCAAGGAGATTTCAGGTCCAATTTAAAGAAATGCTAGAAAGAATGACAATTTTACCACAGGCAAAGACATCCTGAAGTTACCTAACCTGCTGGAGTCATAAAGACAAAATACATATTTTGCTGCTTTAAATCCTTCCTGGAACAAAGCCAAACATGTATATAATTCTGGGGCTGATATGCTATAATTTGAGTAATAACATACTGTTAAAACATTCTGGCTTTCTAGCAAAGTACAAGTACTACTTAAAAACATAAAATCACTCTGAATTAGTTTTTAAAAAAATCAGTAGGAAAATTTCTTCATGACTCATATCCAATTGTTTGGAAAAGAATGGACTTTTTGCCTTACAAAGGATAGTTTAAATAAAAACTAGCTTAGAAACAGTGAAATGGAATTTGCTTCTGGCAAATGATATAGGCACAATTTTATCATGTTAATTAATAATTGGCCATTTGCTGTCATCCCAAATGTGCCAACACTCAGGAAGAACCATATGCTTCTAATTATGCTTTATACACTCCAGGAGAAACAGGAACCTTTAACCAACAAAATGCATCAGATCACCTAAGTGTGAGATGCTCACCAGAGAGAAGAGGTCATTCTGTAATCCAAGTCGATCCACTGGGGGCAGAGAAAGATCACGGATGCCTGGTAATAAACTTTCCAGCATGGCAGAGCTGTACTGAGTCCGGTAAAACCCAACTGTTCCCAGATTTAACTGAAAAGAGCCAATAGTTAGTATTAACTACTTCCTTTCCCCTGACTTTTCTTTGGAGGCAGGGTCTCACTACATCTCTGGCTGTCCTGGAACTCACTATGTACACCAGGCTGGTCTTAAACTCAGAGATCCACCTCCGCCTCCAGAGTGCTGGGATTAAAGATGAGCACTACCACACTTGATTAGCCACTCCATTTTTAAAAGGATTTTTTTTGGGGTGAGCATAGTAGCCACCCTGATCTACATGAGTTCCAGGATAGCCAGAGCTACACAGGGAGACCCTACCTAAAAAACAAAACAAAACAAAACAAAATAACAAAACAAACAAACAAAGGTTTTGTTCATTTGTTTTGTTTTGGTTTTTGAAGACAGGGTTCCTCTGTGTAGTTTTGGTGCCTGTCCTGGATCTCGGACCAGGCTGGCCTCGAACTCACAGAGATTTGCCTGGCTCTGCCTCCCGAGTACTGGGATTAAAGGCGTATGCCACCACTGCCTGGCTAGATTTTGTTCTTTTGTAGTGACAGTGATCAAACTCATGGACCCTTAATACTAAGCAAGTATGTTCTTACTGAGCAAGTCCTATCTTGACAAGCAAATAAACAAAAGAACATATATAAAATGAAATTATAAAGTTTACTATGAAGAAATACTATAAAAATAGGGCTGGAGAGATGGCTCAGTAGTTAAGAGCACTGGCTGCTCTTCCAGAGGTCCCAGGTTTAATTTCCGACACCCATATGGTAGTACACAACTGTCTGTAACTCCAAGATCTGACACACTCACACAGACACAAATGCAGGCAAAACACCAACGCAAGTAAAATAAAAAAAAAACAAACACAAGAATCATAAAAATATACTGTAAAAATAACCAAACAATTCCTTTCTTTTTTTGGTTTTTCAAGACAGGGTTTTTCTGTGTAGTCCTGGCTGGCCTGGAACTCACTCTGTGGACTGAACTCAGACATCGGCCTGCCTCTGCCTCCCAAAGGCTGGGATTAAAAGTGTTTACCACCATGTTTAGCTTTTTAGAATGGGAGGGCAGTTTGTAGCTGCAAGACTACAAATGTTTTATGTACGGTCTACTATTTACTCCTTCCCTTCCTTTTCTGAAACAGTCTCACTCACCTAGGCTAGCCTCAAACTCTAACCTCTAGCCTCAGCCTACCGGATGCTGGGGTTAGAGGTGTGTGTGACCAAATGCAGTCAACGCTTACTTTTCCTTCCCACACTTCAGTCTTTCCTTCTTCTCCTTGAAAGTATTAGTCTAAATTGAAAGAATACAATTCAGAGCTAGCCACAGAAGGCAGAGTAAAAGAAACAAATTCATTCAGGTAAGGTTAAAAACAGTTATGCGCCGGGCGGTGGTGGTGCACGCCTTTAATCCCAGCCCTCGGGAGGCAGAGCCAGGCGGATCTCTGTGAGTTCGAGGCCAGCCTGGGCTACCAAGTGAGTTCCAGGAAAGGCGCAAAGCTACACAGAGAAACCCTGTCTCGAAAAACCAAAAAAATAAATAAATAAAAAACAGTTATGCCATTCTCAACTCACCTTTACCCACTGGTCTGGTTTGACATTTTTTAAAACTACATTCATCTCTGGTTTATCCATTAGTATTTTTAATTTAGCTTGGTTGGGGTCTTCACTAGTTGAGATTGTGATAGGAACCATCCACTGAGGACAGTCTTCACCTAAACAAGAAGAGAACAAATAGAAAGTTTAAAGACAATGTTACACTTAAAGAAACAGGAGGAAAGGTAGACAGAAGACTGCTAGTATTGTAATGAAGACATTCTCAGTGTTACACTATGCTCCAGGTGACCTGAGTAATATTAGCGCAAAGGAAAAAATAATTTAATATCAAAATCACAGTTGTCTCAAAGAGAATAATGAACTCAAGCAGAGCAGTAAAGCCAACAGTGACTCTGTTGTTCAGTTTGAGCAGTGAGAGTTCTCAGGTGCTTTTCCTTCAAGGGCTCACACTGCTACACTGGGACAGGACAAACCCCGGGAGCCACTCTACTCACACTGAGCCACATCCAAAAGCCGGAGCATGTGAGAAGTACAACACTGTCTCAGATATCAAACAGCAAATCAGACTTGGTGCTAGTGCATTGAGAGCTATTTTAAAAGGGCACACAATCAACATTGGAGTAAGCCACATGGCAAGTCACAGGCGGTGGCGGTGGTGGCACCTGCCTTTATTCCCAGTACTTGGAGGGCAGAGGCAGGTGGATCTCTGAGGACAGACTGGTCTACAGAGTTAGTTCCAGGACACCCAGGGCCAACAGTGAAACCCAATCTTGAAAAAACAAACAAATAAACTGGTTAAATCACCACTCAAGCCCCACCACTTAGATACTCCAGGTTTTAATGTTGCCTATACTGTTCTGGTCATATAGGACTATACTGAGATTACTATTTTAAAGGAAAGGAAACTTAAAAATGTAATTTCCTGGGTAAAATTTTATAGGTAAAAAGAGCTTAATGACAGAGGAGTTATCTGAGAAGGTAGTAGTTGAGAGGGCAAACTCAGGGATTTCAACTATCTTATTTGAATTCCCACTCTTTTAAACTTATTAGACAGGTGACTTGAAGAAATTTTTTTGTGGCGGGCAGTGGAGAAGTGGGTGATTGAAACAGGGTCTTTCAGGGCTGGAGAGATGGCTCAGAGGTTACGAGCCCAACTGCTCTTCCAGAGGTCCTGATTTCAATTCCCAGCACCCATACGGTGGCTCACAACCATCTGCAATGAGATCTGGCGCCCTCTTCTGTGTACATAATAAATAAATAAATAAATCTTTAAAAAAAAAAAAAAAAAGAAAGAAAGAAAGAGAGTCTTTCTACATAGCCCTGGTTGTCCTGGAACTTGTTATGTAGACCAGGCTGTCCTCAAATTCACAGAGATCCACCTGCATCTGCCTCCCAAGTGCTGTGATTAAAGGTGTTCAGCATCATACCCAGCTGACTTTGAGCAACTTAACTAACCTAGGCATACCTTAGCTTTAGCTTTTGTATGTGTAAAAGGAAAATACTACTCTCTACCTTGTAACGACACTGAGAAAACAAAGTGTGAACCAACTCTAGTGCCGGGTATAATGACTACTAAGTAAAGACAATTATCACTGGACTTAATACTTACTACGCCCAATAACTTTAAAAACAAAAAAATTAACACAGTAATTCCTTCAAGAGTAAGACTAAAGAAATCATTTCTTAGGTATCCCAACTCATTTTCACTCATTTTCAATAAGAGAGACATAAAATTTTAAAGACTGGGGCTGAACAGATGGCTCAGCAGTTAAGAGCACTGGCTGCTTCTCCAGAAGACTTGGGTTCAACTCCCAGCATCCACATTGTGGCTAACAATTGCCAGTAACTTCTTTTTTTTTTTTTTTTTTTTTTTTTTAAGATTTATTTATTTATTATGTATACAGTGTTCTGTCTGCAGGTATCCCTGCAGGCCAGAAGAGGGCACCAGATCTCATTATAGATGGTTGTGAACCACCATGTGGTTGCTGGGAATTGAACTCAGGACCTTTGGAAGAGCAAGCAGTTCTCTTAACCTCTGAGCCATCTCTCCAGCCCGCCAGTAACTTCTATTCTAGGGGATCTGATGCCCTCTTCTAGCCTCCTTATAGTACCTGTATATAGTTTGTGCACATAGACAGGCACACATATACATAAAATAAATAAAACAAATTAAACTCAAAGTATAACTAAACAAAAAATATATAACATGGTATTATTTACTCAATTTGAAAACCACTAGTAAGAACCCAGAATTTACTGATCAGCCCATCTATCTCCCCCCGCCCCCCAAGCTGAGGACTGAACCCACTGAGCTAAATCCCCAACCCCTGATGATCAGCCCATCTTATAGCATGCTGCTCACCCACATACGGTCCACTGGCACAGAACTTCTTTTGAGACAGCCTCAGCACTCTGTCATCTTCTACCTACAGAAGCAAAGTAAAGGCTACAGTAACAATGGTGACTGGGGACAGTGTTTCTGTGACAAAGATACATAGTACAAACAAATGTCTTATTGATACAGATGAGGGTACTAAAGAATAGGAAAAAAAGTCCCTCTTGAGGGAGGGGATCTAAGCCCACCCCTAGCTGATAAGCAGCTGTTCTGGGGTGGGAGACGTCGATTTTCTTCAGATGTGTGGCCCCTGTAGGTGGGAATGGGATGTGTTGGGAAGAGTTCTGGGGATACAAGATACACTGTATATATGTATAAAACTGTCAAAGAATTAAAAAGTCAATCTTTTTCATTTAGACCTCAGAAGAAAAACAAAAAAAGGGCCTGTTTAAATGCCCTAGAGACCAGCTCTCAATATATACACAAAATAAATTTAAATATAGTAAAACTTTTTAAATCAAAGACCAATTTCTATGTAATATGACTCCTCTGAAGGTGTGTAATACTCAGATGAGAGAAATTCCTAAAAGCAACTTATTTGTCTTTAAAAATTGCTGGGCGGTGGTGGCGCACGCCTGTAATCCCAGCACTCGGGAGGCAGAGCCAGGCGGATCTCTGTGAGTTCGAGGCCAGCCTGGGCTACCAAGTGAGTTCCAGGAAAGGCGCAAAGCTACACAGAGAAACCCTGTCTCGAAAAACAAAAAAAAAACAACAACAACAACAAAAAAAAAATACAGAACAGAAAGCCAGGAATGCCAATGCCCACCAGTAATCCCAGTTCTTGGGAGTGGGAACCATAACAGTAAGACTTCCAGGTCACCCTTGAATATGCTACACAGTGAGTTGAAAGTTAGCCTAGGGGGCTGGAGAGATGGCTCAGTGGTTAAGAGCACTGACTGCTCTTCCAGAGGGCTGGGGTTCAATTCCCAGAACCCACCTGGCAGCATATGACTGTCTGTAACTCCACTTCCAGGGACCTGACACCCTCACACAATGCACATGAAATAAATTTAAATAAATAATAATAAAAAAAGAGAAAGTAAGTTAGCCTAGGCTTGTTCCACTCCCCCCAAAGTATACACAACAAACAAACCAATCAAATTGCACTACTCTTTATAGAAAAAGATTATATCTAGAGTTTTTTCCCCACTTTATTAGATTAACAGGTAGATTCAATATTCAGAATTCAAATCTTAGACTGCTACTTGTTAAATGTAAAAGCAATACACATCTTTTTTCAAAGTACAAGTTTGCAATAAAACACAAATGTGAAGGTGAGGGTGACTGCAAATAACTAGAAAACTAAAAGCAATAAATTATATGCTTAAAAACTACTTTGGGTGAGATGACAACTCAGTATAAGGCCTGCCATGCCAACACCAGGACCTGAGTTCAATCCCCAGCACCCATGTGAAAACTGGGGTGTGAGAATGAACACTTAGAATCCAGTGTCTGCAAGGTAGAAACAGCAGAGCCTGGAGCCTACTGACCAGTCCACCTAGTCAAACTGTCAAATCCCAGGTTCGGTGAGAGATCCTGTCAG
This sequence comes from Peromyscus eremicus, assembly GCF_949786415.1. Taxonomy (NCBI): domain Eukaryota; kingdom Metazoa; phylum Chordata; class Mammalia; order Rodentia; family Cricetidae; genus Peromyscus; species Peromyscus eremicus. The sequence goes on from NC_081423.1 coordinate 79,837,178, forward strand.
AACACCAAGTGTACAGCCCACTGACCTCTATCCTTTACTACCTGCATGCGCACACACAAACGTGAACACCCACATCACGCATTCAACCCCCACCGAAGGAAAAAAAAATCCAACCAATAGGCAGTCATTTTCCTGACTGCTCATCAACATTACATTCTGGGATATTTCAAAGAGCACACAAATACCAATGTAAATAAAATACAAATAAATTATTTAAAGAGCACACAATATAAAAGATTTGAACTTACTTAAATTAAATGTAAACCTAAACTAAAAAAATGACCTTAGTAACTAACTAAGTACAAGAAACCGAAATGAAATTCAGGCACAGCCTTTAATCTCATTACTGGGGAAGAAAAGGCAGGCAGGCAGATCTCTGAAAGTTCGAGGCCAGGCAGGGCTACATAGGAAGACCATGTTCCCAAAACCAAAACAAACAAAAAAGAAAAAAAAAAATAAACAAGCAAACAAACAAATAAGAAAAAAGAAAAAAGGTTGGGCTGGGTGGCGGTGGTGCATGTCTTTAGTCTCAGCACTTGGGAGGTAGAGGCAGGCAGATCTCTATGAGTTCAAGGCCAGCCTGGTCTACAAGGAGAGTAGAGAGCCAAGGCTACACAGAGAAGCCTTGTCTCAAAAAACAAAAAACAAAAAACAAAAAAAAAGCAAAAAAAAAAACAAAAAAAACACCAAAAACCAAAACCAGAAAAAAAAAACCCACAAAAAAGAAAGAAAAAGGTCCTAGATTCAATCCACAGAACCACTAGACAAATAAATGAATGAACAGATAAAAATTAAAAAACTAAAGTTAAAAAGTTCAGGCCAAATTACATGGAGAAACCCTGTCTAGAAACCGCTCCTGCCCCAAATAAAAATCCAGGCCAAAGGGCTGGCTCAACAGTTATAAGCACTGATTATTCCTCCTTCCAGAGGACCTGGGTTTGAGTCCCCACTACTCAATAGAAACTAACAACCATCTATGCAATTCCAGTTCCAAGGGATCTGATGCCCTCTTCTGGCCTTCATGGTTAATGGACACACACATAGTGCACAGACAAATCACGCATACACGTGAAATAATGATTTAAAAAATTCTGTACGTGGATCAGTGGTGGTGACTGCCTTTAATCCCAGCACTTGGGGGGCAGAGGCAGGCAGATCTCAGTGAGTTCAAGGCCAGCCTGGTCTACAAAGCGGGTTGCAGGACAGCCAGGACTGTTGCACAGAGAAACTCTATCCCAAAAAAGAACAAAACAAAAACAATCAAACAAAAATTTACAATTAAGTAAAAATAATTTTTTAAAAAAGAGGTATTATGGGTTATGGATATTATACATTCTAGAATTTAAGAGATCCAGGCCAGCTAGGACTGCATAGTGATAACCTGTCTCAGAAAAATCAAATCAAAACAAAACAAAACAAAAACACCTTTGTATACGCTCATTGGCTAGGCATTGGGACAAAAACTAATAAAAACAAAGACAGCAAGACCTTGAAAGTATCTGGATAGAAAAGTAAAATGAATTTTTATAGCACTGGGAAGTGGAGAATTACTGTTCTCTGTAGTAACTCATGTGTTCACTGAAATCTACTTTTTATTCCCCCCACCAAGGCAATGTAGCTCTGGCTGTCCTGGAACTCACTATGCAGACTAGGCTGGCCTAAGACTCACAAGAAATCTGTCTACCTCTGCTTCCCAAGTGCTGGGATTAAAGGTGTGTACCACTACACCAGGCAGGCTATTGAAGTCTTATAAGGGTGCTGAGCCTAAAGAAAAAAAAAAGTATCATCTAATAGTCTTCATTAAGTGTAATCATTAATAAGCTTACCAGTTTTGAGGAATGAAATCCTCAGAGAAAAACATCCTTGTGCGCTAATACTCTTTTCTGTTTTTTCAAACCATCTGGCTAGGCTGTCCTCAAACTCATGATTCCTCCTGTCTCACCTAAGTCCAGAGATTACAGGGATGAGATACCACACCTGGCTGTGCAAGGGCTTCTTATGTATAGGTTTACCTGTTCAGCTTCCACATAAATGAGAGGGAATCCCATTTGTTTGGTCCAGGTATTCATCACAGCTGCTATAGGTTTACCACTGGCATTTTCCAAACTTTCCCAGAGATCCTCTAGAAGGAAAATGAAAATAATAACCTGAAATGTTTATGCTTCTTTCCTAAATCAGAAAATTCATTTAACCCTTAACATTGCATGGCTTACCAACTGTTTTCTCCAGCACACAGAGGGTCAAACAAATGCCCCACCCACAATGCTATAACTCAGTAAATTCTACTCTAAAGAGTATTTCAGGGGATGACTCACTTGGTACAATTCTTGCCATACCATCACTCACATAAAAAATTGGGGCCTTCAATCCCAGCACTTGAGAGGCAGAGGCATGAGGACATATCTGAGTTTGAGGCCAGCCGGATCTACATAATGAGTTCCAAGACAGCCAAACTATGTGGGAAAATCTTGTCTTTAAAAAACAAAAAAAGGAAAGAAAAAGAAAAAAAAAAAATTGGGAGCAAGCTTATAAGCTCCCAGTGCTAGGGAAGCAGAGACAAGAGGGGTCCTGTTTGTTGACCAGCTATACTAGCCTAGTAGATGAGGTTCAGGGAGAGATCCTTTTTCAAAACAAGTAAGATAAACCGGGTGGTGGTGGAGCATGCCTTTAATCCCAGTGCTCAGGAGTTAGAGCCAGGCAGGATCTCTGTGAGTTCAAGGCCAGCCTGGTCTACAGAGCGAGATCCAGGACAGGCACCAAAATTACACGGAGAAACTCTGTCTCCAAAACAAAAACAAAAACAAAAACAAAAAACCAAGGAAGATAGACAGTAATTGAGGAAGATATTCAACATTGACGTTTGGCTTCTGCATGCACATATGTGCACACACCCCGACACAAACACAAAAAAACAACTGGACTTCTATTCCAAGATTAATTTAATCATTCTGGTCAATTAGGAAAATTAAAAATTATCATAAATGAGACAAACAGATAAGTTCAAACAAAAAGAAATAAAAACAAAGTCACAGAAACATGTTTAAGCTCATTAAATATTTGTTGACCAATTTAAAAGCCATAACATCCATTCAAGTAACCTAAGGTAAAATATATATTCAACGTTGCCAGGCATGAAAACTGGGCTAGAGAGATGACTCAATGGTTAAAATCACTCGTTGTTCTTGCAAAGGACCAGTTCCTAACACTCATGCATGGCTGTTTACAACAACCTATAACTCCAGCTTTAGGGGGATCTGATGTCTCTGGTCTTCAGGGCATGTGTACTCATGCACAAGTATAGGTATGGACCCATACACAGAAACACACATAATTAAAAACAAGCAAACAATCAAACAAGCAAAACAAAACTAGGGTGGGGCTTGTAAGTAAAAGCATTTGCTATACAAGCCTGACACTTGAGCTCTACCCTCACCTTTAGTGACAGAAGAGAATCAACTCTCAAAACTGTCCTCTGACGTCCACATTGGTTGTATGGGCATGGGCGCGCGCGCGCACGCACACGCACGCACGCGCACACACACACACACACACACACACACACACACACACACATGCACACACGCATGCACGGTGATGTTGCTGGGTGTCATGGAACATGTGAGGCAGAAGCAGGAGGATCCCTGCATGTACAGGGAGAACCCAGTCTACACAGCCGGTTCCAGGACAGCCAAGACTACATAGAGGACACTGTTCCCACAACCCCCCAAAAAAGAAAAAATTATTAAAAAAAAAAAGAAAAAAAGAAATCAATAACAGAACAGAAAAGTACAGAAGAAGAAGGAGATGATACGAAAAACATAGGCAAGAGCTAAAGTATTCAGGACAGTATGGCTTACAAAGAGGTATGGACCTCAACATGAAAGAAATACAATAGAAAGTAGCACAATACTTGGGAGAAGTAGCTGCAGCCTTAGCTTAGGAGACGAACAGAGAGAAGCCACAAGGACTGGGTTAGTAGGCAATCACGAAATTCTAATAGTCGTGTATTTGGGGACTAGCGATGAAGAAGGACAGAAAGCACTGCAATTTTTGCAAGAGGACAGTTTGCAAACCCATTCACGGCAGCCCAAGCATACAGGAATGACAACCATCTTTCATAAACAGCTGGAATAAAAACATTAAGTAGCCGGGCGGTGGTGGCGCACGCCTTTAATCCCAGCACTCAGGAGGCAGAGGCAGGCTGATCTCTGAGTTCCAGGCCAGCCTGGTTTACAAAGCAAGTTCCAGGAAAGGCGCAAAAAGCTACACAGAGAAACCTTGTCTCGAAAAAACAAAAAACAAAACAAAACAAAAAAACATTAAGTAGATTTTGTTATTCAAAGTGTAGTCCGTGGTCTGCAAATAACTCATAAAATGACCTTTGTGTGTAAAATAACATTTTCCCTTCAGTACCCCCTTGTTTGGTGTTGAGGAATCAAACCCAGGGCCTTTATCTGTATTTCTATCTCAAGTTAATAGGCATTATCTTTGAAGCCAGGGTGCAGCTCAGGCTGGAGGAGTATGTGCTCTGCATTCGTGAGAGCCCCGGACTGATCTCCAGCTTGACGAAAAGAGGAACGCAAGGATGGAGACAAAGATTAAAACAAAAACGCCAAGATTACCTGTGGAAGCATTCTTTTGTTGGAACTTGGTTAAATACATGTTCATTCCATTCTTAAAGTCCTGAAAAAATATAATTTTTAAAGTCAAGTGACTCAGACCTCAGAATTTATAGTAGACATGCACATTAGTCAAAAGTAAATATACTTGCCGGGCGGTGGTGGCGCACGCCTTTAATCCCAGCACTCAGGAGGCAGAGGCAGGCGGATCTCTGTGAGTTCGAGGCCAGCCTGGGCTACCAAGTGAGTTCCAGGAAAGGCGCAAAGCTACACAGAGAAACCCTGTCTCGAAAAACCAAAAAAAAAAAAAAAAAAAAAAAAAAAAAAAAAAGTAAATATACTCAAATACTACAGTAACAGACACTGAAAAACATATATCCTTTTGAAGCCCACTACCTTTTATCTAAGAGTAACTACCCTTTATCTTCTATCTTCGCTGTTTTTTTTTTGTTTTTTTTTTTTTTTTGAGACAGGGTTTCTTTGTGTATCCCTGGCTGTCCTGGAACTTGTTTTGTAGACCAGGCTGACTTTGAACTCACAGAGATCCACCTGCCTCTGTCTCCCAAGTGCTGGGATTAAAGGTATGTGCCACCCCCCCACCCCCCCGCAGGTCTACTTTTGCTTTTAATGTGGTGCCTTTATTTATTTATTTACTTTGACAGTGTGGTGGTTTGATTGAGAATGGTCCCCACAGGCTTATACGTTTGAATTCTTGATCCCTAGTTAGTAGAACTGTTTGGGAAGGATCAGGAGTTGTAGCCTTTTTAGAGGAGGTGTGGTACTAGGGGCAGCCTTTGAGGCTTCAAAAGACTCTTGCCATTCCCATTTAGTTCTATCTGGTGGCTTTGTCTCAAGAGTAGAGCTGTTAGCTGGGTGGTGGTGATGTATGCCTTTATTTCCAGCATTCAAGAGGCAGAGGCAGACGAATCTCTACGTTTGAGGCCAGTTTGGTACAGAGCAGTTCCAGGACAGCCAGGGCTACACAGAAAAACCCAACCTCAGGAGGAAAAGGGGGAGGGGGTGGAGAGCTCTTAGGTGAAGCCCCAGTGCCATGCCTGCCTGCTGTCATGCTCCTCCATAATGGTGACAGACTGTAAGCCCCATTAAATGCTTCCTTCTAGAAGTTGTCATGGTCATGGAGTTTTGTCACATAAATAGAAAATTAACTAATAGAGATAGGGTCTCACTATGTAGACCAGGCTGACCTTGAACTGAGAGATCTCCCTGCCTCTGCCTCCTCAGTGCTGGGATTATATGCCAGCTTCCCATTCTTACCACAAACATTCTAACTTGTCTAGCATTCGTCTAGGAAACTCTAATAACCAAATTTTTAAAATTAAATTTCTAGGTAATTTTTAGTTTATTTAGACAAACTGATTTTTTAAAATTTAATTTTAAAAACCAGACCAAATTTTTGTGCATGCTTTAAAACTATGATTTCAGGATTGGAAGAAAAAAAATTTTTTTTTTTTTTTTACCTGATCTCCGATGTAGTCATGTAGCATTCGGATAACAGATGCACCTTTGCTATACGATATAGCATCAAATATTTCATCAACCTCAGATGGATGGCCCACACTGACCTGGCAGACAGTGTGATTCAGGGTTATGACAGGAAGCAGATAGCCTGTAACACTGAATTACATAAAAAGCTTTCTAGGAAAACCCTTCTAACACTAATATTCTTCTGCCTTAACTTACTCATGAACGTATATGACAACCCTTAACAAATAAGAGTAGTTAACTTAAGACAGAATATACAGCACAATCACTGCTGTGGTCCAGTCTAGGTGTTAATCCTGACTCTCCTTTGATGAAAGGCAATCTGATAAAGCTCCATTTATTCTTGAGTGTGTCTGGAGAGAATACCACGATGAAAACAATTTGATTTCTTCCACAAATTATAAAGGTTTAGAATAGCTGTTCTCAACCAATGGGGTTGTGACCCCCCAAGTGACCCTTTCACAGGGGTTGGTTGCATATCAGATCTTGCATACCAGGTATTTACACTATGATTCATAATAGTACAAAATTACAGTTATGATGTAGCAACAAAGAAAACTATGGTTGGGGGTCACATATAAAACATGAAGAACTGTATTAGAGGATGATAAGTCTAGGAAGGTTGAAAGCCACAGTTTAGAACACTGGTTAAATACAAAGAAGGACAGGGACTCCAGTTGTTGGATGCAAAATTTATAAACTACAAGAGTTACCCATATACAATGATGCACCTCCTCGCTCTTAGAAAGCAAATATAGGAAAATCATCCATGACTTTCAGGCTAGCCTAGGCTACATAGTGAATTTTAAGCTAGCCAGGGTCACAAAGCAAAATCTTATCTCAAAAACCAAAAATAGGGGGCTGGAGAGATCACTCAGTGGTTGAGAACACTGACTATTTTCCAGGGGACCCGGGCTCAATTCCTAGCAGCCACATGGCAGCTCACAACTGTCTGTAACTCCAAGATCTGACACCCTCACACAGACACACATGTAGGCAAAACACCAATGTACATAAAATAAAAATAAATTTTTAAAAATGGGCGTTGTTTAAAAAAAAAAAAAAAAAAAAAAAAAAAAAAAAAAAAAAGGCGTACAGGATGGCCTAGTGGGTAAAAGAGCTAACCATATAAACCTGACAAGTTCAATCCTCAAAACTTACAGTGGAAGGAGATAACCAATTCTCAGAAGCTGTCTTCTGATACATACATACACACATACACACACACACACACACACACACACACACACACACACACTGTGGCATGTGTTCCCACCAACATAAAATAATAATAAGCAAAACAAAGCCAGTTGTGGTGATGTACACCTTTAATCCAAGTACTTGGGAGGCAAAAGCATGTGGCTGAGTTGGAGCGAGGCAGCCTCATCTACAGAGTAAGTTCCAGGACAGCCAGGGCTACATAGGGAAACGTTGTCTTGAAAAACCCAAAAGGAATAAAAAAAAGAAACAGAAATAAAAATTTAAAAAAACGCAATCTATTAATAATTAATAAAAGTTAAAAAATAAACAAAGAAAGTCCAAGAGGAAAGGCCAGGCCAAGACCTAGATAAAAGCACTGTGCCTTGATGGTACTGAACCATGTCCAGAACTGCTGAAACCAGCTGTAGTATTGCTCAATAGACATGGTTTCCTCATTCAATGCCCAGAGTTCCTGCCTCTACAAAGACAAAACTTATTCCCTACCTTAAAGAGAAATGTTACTTAGAATTTATTCTTATCAGTTCCAAGCATGGAAATATGAGCTAAAAATAAATCATCCAAGGGAAATCACCCATGCAGCTTTTCCTTTCAGAATTCTAAGCATCTTGAGACATAATAAATTATACTTATTTCACTAAAATGGTTGGAAAGTATAGCTCACTTCAATAGGATGGCTGTTATCTAAGGCGTCAAGTTCCTGGGCCCGAGTATAATCTGCAGAAACAAACTGAGTCCAGATATCATACTCTGGAAAGCAGTGGTCTACACAAAGATACTCAATCCAGGATGCAAAGCCTTCATTCAACCACAGATGAGTCCACCATTCCTAAAAAGAAAGAGGTAGAAACAAGTGAAGGAAACTAAATAATAGTCATTCCATCTTTTGAGAACCATGTCTCCCTTCTATTATACTTGAAAAATTTGTACTTTAATAACCTAAAATTCAACAAAAACCAGCTAGTAAAGAACCCATATTTGAGAAAAGAATAATAAAAGAAATGCCAACTGATGGTAACATGGATAAAGAACTTCTTACTGCCAGAACTAAAAAGAAGGAAGAGTTTTAAGTGTACAGAAAGGGAAAACAGAGCACATACACAAAGACCAGATAGAAAAACCTCACAGTGAAAAAAAAAAGTAAAAAAAAAAAAAGTTTATTATTTTATTTTTTTCAATTTATGTATTTTTATTTCATGTGCATTGGTGGTTGTCTGCATGTAAGGATGTTGGATCCTCTGGAACTGGAGTTACAGATAGTTGTGAACTGCCATATGGGTGCTGGGAATTGAACCCAGGTCCTCTGGAAGAGCAGCCAGTGCTCTTAACTGCTGAGCCATCTTTCCAGCCCCTCCTGGGGTATACTCTTAGGATCCCAGAACTTGGGAGGATCACTTGTTTGAGTTACAAAGTGAAACCATGTTACCTGGCCCGGCCACAAAGAAGAAAGTTCTGGCCAGGCATGGTGGCATATACCTTAATGCCAGTTCTTAGGAGGCAGAGACAGTGGGTCTCTAGAAATTTTGGGCCACCAGGTCTATATAACAAGTTCTGGGTTAGCCAGGGCTAACCCTTCTCAAAAAAAAAAAATGAGAGTCTCACTCTCCCCCACTCACTGCCCAGCAAGAACAATTTATTAAGTTCACTGTAACAGGGCATCAGGCTGGGCAGAAAACCAGAATACTGCTTGAAGCCAAGAATTTCTCTTTAAAAAACCCAAACCAAACCACAGCTATCAGGACCAAATAAAAAACTAAAAAATTATTCACACAATGACTAGGAGAAACACTGACTTGGGTTTCTATTTCTAAATAAATAGAAAAATAGTACAGTCTTATAAGGATTATATAAATTTAACAGAAATGTCATACATGGCAGGAAGTAGCTAAAAAGCAAAGGATGCCGGGCGGTGGTGGTGCACGCCTTTAATCCCAGCACTCGGGAGGCAGAGCAAGGTGGATCTCTGTGAGTTCGAGGCCGGTCTGGGCTACCAAGTGAGTTCCAGGAAAGGCACAAAGCTACACAGAGAAACCTTGTCTCGGGGGGGGGGGGGGGGGGGGGGGGGGAACAAACGATATTTAAGTATTTATGAAACAGAAAATTCAATCTGTTAAATGAGAATGCATAGTGAGCAGAACAGACCAAGAATAAAATCGGTAACAGATACCATTTGCAAGAGGTGGGGCTGTGTGGGGGGATGGGGTTTGTTCCAGCTTACCATGTTGAAATGGCAATGTACAGAAATTAACAGCCATACTGGTCTAGAAACAGTAAACCTTTCTATTCCATCTGTACAGAGGTAACACTATTAAATATGTGAGGTTTTATCTCTGTGGGTGTAATCACAGAAACTAATAAAGAATTCTCTGTATAATGAAAACAAATGGGTGACAGATGAAAACATTTAGGAACCATCTTTTTAGAACACAACAGTCTAATTTTCATTGAAGTTGATTAAATCTCTTAGGAGAGTAATATAAATCTAAGACAGAAGCCAGAGAATTTTTGTTGAATAATAAAAGGGCACTTACACAGTTTGAAAGAATCAAATATTTTTAATATTAGGTAATAAAAGCTGTGCCATTTAGGTATTAGTAAGCGCCTGGTTCAAAGCTACTGAACACTAAACCTTTGGAACAACTGGCATCGAATACAGACAGTTCCATAAACACAGTAAAAAGTTGTTTCAAAACAATAAGCACATATTCCCTCTGCTAAAATTTATTGCTGGTCATAAATCATCATATTTTCCCAAAGCTGAGCAAAAATATTTGGTAGGAAGCAAAAATATGTGGGGGTGCACACCTTTTATCCCAGCACTTGGGAGGCAGAGGCAAGCGGATCTCTGTGAGGCCAACCTGGGCTACAGAGTGAGTTCCAGGACAGCCAGGACTACACAGAGAAACCCTGTCTCGAAAAACCAAAGAGAAAAAAGAAGAAAGGGAGGAGGAGGAGGAGGAGGAGGAGGAGGAGGAGGAGGAGGAGGAGGAGCTTGGTAGGAAGTAGCAGACTTGCTGCATTAAAAGAAAATACCAAGGCAGGGGTGGTGGTACGTACAGTCCTGTGACCCCAGCACTTGGGAGGCAGGAGCAAGAGAATCTCTATGAGTTCTAGGCCAGCCTTGTCAGCTGGACATAATGAGCTTCAGGCCAGCCAGGACTATATAAAGAGACCCTGCCTCAAGAAAACAAAACAAAATAAAACCAAATCAAAACAAAACAAAAAACAAAGAGAAAAAGAGAATACAATTCTTACACACATTTGAATGCAGTCATTAACTCATATAGCTCCAATAAAATTATACTGAAAATAAAAAACTTATAACCTATAAGAAAAGCTTTAAGCAGCTAAAGAAAAGTGGACGAACTTATTTCAGAGACTGACTTTCTTTAGAAATGCTCTCAGCTAAGAAGTCACAGTTGGAACACACCTTACTTTCTTGCTCATTTCTAATATATATGGACTTAACCTACATCCAAGTCAGGTTCAGTTCTCTGGCTATCAAGAAATTCTTTCACTACACAGGTGCCTCTAATTCGTAATTATTAAACTCTGTATTTCAAAACACTAACATAATTAGCTCCCACAGATAGACTTTTATTTATAGTAAAGTGGAAACATCAGGTACAAAATACATAGGGTAACTGAAAACTCCAATTAGTTGGATTTAAGTATAACTTTATTCTGCAGATTTAAAAAAAAAACTTTTATTCCATCAAACTTCATCTTATTTTAGGCAAATAAAAATGATTCTTAACAACCACTTTAATTAATAAAGATAAATTTTGTGTTTATACATTTCTTATCAACTAGCAACTACATAACAGAGATAACTCAAGAAACTACAGTTCTGAGAATCTCACCGCACAATTCATTCCTCTTTGTCTAAGACAAATTTTTCTCTAGCTCAAATTAGTATCTTAACATTCCCTATTTGCAAACAAATCACAGAAGTTTACAAAGTATTTCCTGTTAAACAAATATGGTCTCATTTTTGTTCTCATAACACTCTCTCTCCTCTCTTCGCTAGGGAATCTAAGGACCTTCAGCATGTTGGGCAAGTACTGAGGTATTTGCCTAGCCCTGAAAAATATTTTTGCAAAACAGACTTTTTAAAAGAAAATGTTTCTTGTTTTGACTTGTGAGACAGGGTTCCCTGTGTAGACCTAACTGTCCTAAAACTTACTCTGTAGACCAGGCTGGCCTCAAACTCAGAGACCTGCCTGCCTCTGCCTCTCAAGCGCTGGGACTAAAGGCGTGCGCTACCACCGCCCAGCTTAAAATAAAATGCTTCTATCATCCAATTCATTGGCACAGTATGATAGCAAGTTTGAAACAGTGAGGCCAAAATAATGTGCAGCAGGACATAGATGGAAATATTTGAGCACTTAAAAATATTAAATACCATAGTAACAAGATTTCCAAACCATTGATGGGCGAGTTCATGTCCCACAACCAGAGCAACCCACTGGCGTGATGAAGAACAGGAGTTTTTTGGATCAATAAGCAATGCGGTCTCCCTGTATTTAAAAAAAAAAAAAAAAAAAGTAAAATGGTAAAAGCATTTCAATAAAAGCGAAATGAAGGAGGTTCAGGCAGTAAGTCAGATGGCTTTATGTTAGGCTTTAGCAATATCAAGTTAACATTTTCTCGGCATTTTTAAGATTAATAGGATCCAGGAAGACTGAAGACTACGTTGGTAGACTTTGTCCAACAGAAGATCAAAGACATACAAGTTTATCAGCATGCTGTCTGCTGACTAGGAAGACTATGCTCATCAGGGGAGACACAAGGAAGTAGCAGCGGAAGACATTCTAAAGTCCCCAAAAGGGCACGGAGTAGACTCGCAAAGCTTAGCTCATCTAAAAGGCAAGTGAAAGTGGAAGGAAAAATTGTTTACAGACTCAGTCTCAGAAACTATGTAAGCCACATGTTTGTGCTGTGTTGAAAGACACGTAAAAATCTGCCTAGAAAACACAAGGATCAGGGAGGCTCTTCAAGTTGGGTAATAGCTGTGTAACTGCTGGGAAGGAGCCACACCAAATGAGATTCAGCCAAGAACACAGCTAAAAACGGTACAAGTGCCAAATGCTCCTGTTAAAAATATTGCACCCTCAGATAGTAGCACCAGAGAGGGAAGTCCATCTGCATGCTTCAAATATTCATGACACTCAGGAGAGGCAGAAAAATGTACCCTAGAGCATAAAGCAAAAGCACTCATCTGTGAACAGAATGCAAATCAGTGATTTGAAAGAGGGCAGAGTAATGTGTCATTAACATACCTATAAGTAACAAGGCCCCAGTTCTCCATGGCACCTTCATAAAATAAATATAAACATTTATTGATATATATGCATACTTTTCCTCAAAAATCACAAAATTCAAATAAAATCATACAATTCAGCAATAAAACGAAATTTACTTTACCAGCTGCAAAGTCAGCAATAGCAATGAGATCAATTTTAGGCAGGGGATAAGGAACATTGAAGTAGTCTTTATAAAAAGGCAAGGTTTTAGCAGCAACCTATGAAAGTACAAACAAACAAAAAACATTCTATGAATATTTTGTTATGAGTCACACAGAAATCCACAAAGGAAACCTGTTTTAAGCCAAACTATCATAAGCTTCTAGAAATTAACCCCAGGGAACCCTACTTCCTTTGAAGACTGCATTGGCCACAAGCTTTCTACTACTGGCCAAACTCGAACCCGTTTATAACCCGGTATGAACAATATTACTGTATATTTTCATGGTAATTCCACAGAAAAACAAAATTCCGTTTTTATATTCTCTCTTTTATCCAGAGTCAGAGGTTTGAATCCATGACTTCATGCACTGATAAACATACACTCTACCATACTACACTTCCAGCCCTCTCTTTCCTATTTTCTAGATCATTATCTTATAAAATGTTAATCCAACATCAAGGTTGGCATATCCAAACAACTTTCCAATTAAATCACAAATAACTGTACAATAATTGATCAGAAATGTAAATTCCCCAACCTGGAGTTATGGACTGTTGGAACAATCCTCTTCAAGGACATTTACCTCTAGCGCAAATTTTCCTTGCTCTGCTTTGCCAACAGGGGTGTAAACACGGACACACACACCATCTTTTGACCTTGTCTCTACAAAGTCATATTCACCCACAACAAATGCCACCAGATACGTAGACATAACAGGTGTGCGGGCAAACTTCACTTCTACTAAATTTTCATCATCAGGGTACGGTTTCCGGTCAATTACATTCTTCAGGGAAAAAAACAAAAACAGAAAACAAAAGCAAACTTAGAATGTCTTAATTTTAATCCCAGTTCATCAGTGTTTTTATATCATAAAGGTCTTTCCTCTCAGAAGGAAAATGATCTGATAAAGCTTTTTCCTCAGCAGGGCAGTGGTGGCGCATGCCTTTGATCTCCAGGGGCAGGTGGATCTCAGAGTTCCGAGACCAGCCTGGGCTACAGAGTGAGTTCCAGGGCAGCCAGGGCTACACAGAGAAACCCTGTCTCGAAAAAGCAAAAAAAGACAAGCAAAGAAACAGACCCTAAAGGTATTCATACTGCAGTGTAAATGAATGTTTCTCTAGAATGTCGGAGAAGAGAATGGCATTTTCTGTGGAATTCTCTCACCAGTAAGTAGGCAAAAACTACATGTTTTGTTTGTTCACTTTGGGCTTTGGGAAGGGTCTTATTCCGTAGTCCAGGCTGGCCTTGAACTTTCACCATCCTAGCGGCCATTAGCCCTCCAGAGTCCAGTCTACAATCCTGGTTACAGCACATTTTAAACAAGGTGGTCCTGGACAACACCGTTTAAGTAATGAAAGCTTATCTGGTTTATGAATGAGATCAGTAATAGTAAAGAGAGCATATTAAAAATATAATCACTCAAAAATCTAAATATACTTTTTTTTTTTTTTTTTTTTTTTTAGTTTTTTTTCAAGACAGAGTTTCTCTGTGTAGCTTTGCGCTTTTCCTGGATCTCGCTCTGTAGACCAGGCTGGCCTCGAACTCACAAAGATCCGCCTGCCTCTGCCTCCCAAGTGCTGGGATTAAAGGCGTGCGCCACCACCGCCCGGCCTAAATATACTTTTTAAATATGGCTATCACTTCTAGGATTTAATGAGAAAGCCCCTACTCTTACTTCAGGTAATATGTAAGGTTGTACCTTACTTATGTCCTTCAATTTTGAAAAGTAGATAATCTGGGCATGGTGGCTCATAGACATAATCTTAGTACCCAAGATGAGCAGAAGATAGTTGTGAGTTCAAGGTCAGTTCGGGTTACAAAGTAAATTCCAGGACAGCCTTGGATATAATAGACCCTGACTCAAAAACAAAACAGCAAAAAGTGAGAATCTTGTCAGTGGCTCTAACAGAGAAGTTCTTCCTTGAGGAGAAAAAAAAAATCAAAAGCAACCAAGGAAAACAAGACTTACTCAAAATAAAGAAAACTAATAGAAACACTTCTATGGTGTAGTAAGTGCTAAGCTAGGGGTTTCACATTATCCTATTTAAAAAACAAACTAAATACACCAAAGACTATTAACAGTTCACTAGCACATACATACCATGTTTGATAAAGCAACTCTGTCTTTAGGAACGACCAGCGAGATATCAAAAGTGGCTTTGATAGCAGGCTCATCCCAGCAAGGAAACGCCCTCCGGGCATCAGTAGCCTTAAGGAAAAATAGAAACTTCTAAATACCATTCAATTAACCTCAGAGGCTGTATAAATAGACACGCACATCATATAATAGCAAGCCCTCTTCTACTGATGTCTACACACAACCTTCAAAGATTTAATGTCTACTCTGCCAGGAAACGAGCTAGGTGCTGACTGCAAAGTAAACACAATGTTATTACCACTGTCCCACCAGCAATTATTTGGGAACTATTCCCCTAAACATCATAACAAAATGAAAATCATTTGTAATTAATATTTGCTTTTATTAAAATATTTTAACACTGCAGATTTAACATCAATAAATAACTTTACCAATAGTGTAGACACAATACAAAACACAGAACATTTAATACCATGCTGTAAGGATTCAGATTAGGGAAAATATGAGAGAAGGTGCCTCTGGCTTTTATTTTAAAGTAAAAATCATCAATACAGAAAAGAACACCATGTGGGGTAATAAATAAGTAAAAATATTCCCAATCGCTGATGGACTCTGTTATTTATCTAGAATGAGAATAAAAACAGATGCTCTATCAGTTCCAAATAGGTCATTTGTTTAATGGTGTTTCTATACACTGGACATAAAACCGTCACTATCTGGTCCAGCCTCATTCTTTCTATAAAAATTAAAAATGGGATTAGGGAGATAGCTCAGTCAGGAAGTATGTACTGAGTTAATAGGATTACATTCAATCCTCAGAACCTATGTTTGTGGTGGTATTTGTAATCCTAGGGCTGGAAAAGCAGAGATAAGAAAAGACCTAGGGCTCCTTGGCCAGCTAGTCTAGCCTAATTAAAACTTCTGTTTTGTGGTATTGTTTGTTTTTCCAGACAGGGTTTCTCTGGGTAGCTCTGGTTGTCTTAGAACTGCTCTGTAGACAAGGCTGGCCTTGAACTCAGAGATCTGCCTGCCTCTTCCACCTCCAAGTGCTGGGATTAAAGACATGCACCGCCACGCCCAGCTCTAACTGAAACTCTCTCTCTTCTCTTTTTTAAAGATTTATTTATTTATTATGTACACAGTGTTCTGTCTGCATGTATGCCTGCAGGCCAGAAGAGGGCACCAGATCTCATTGTAGTTGGCTGTGAGCCACCCTGTGGTTGCTGGGAATTGAACTCAGAACCTTTGGAAGAGCAGCCAGTACTCTTAACCACTGAATCATCTCTCCAGCCCTAATTGAAACTCTTAAAAGGGGGGGGGGGGGAGGAACGGGACACCCAAGGAATGATATCTATGGCTGAACTATGACCTCCATGAACACATGTATCTGCTCACATCTGTGCACCTGTTCACAGGAGTTGGAATGACGGTTCAGTGGTTAAGAGCTCTCACTGCTCTTTCAGGAGACCCAAGTTTGGTTTCCAGCACCCACATTAGGTGGCTCTTAATTGCCTGTAACTCCAAATTCACAGAGATTTAATACCTTCTTCTGGCTTCCTAGGGCACCTGAACTCCACATGTGTGCGTGTAAACACAGAGAACTAAAATAAACCAAATCTATTTTTAAAAGCAGGGCATGAATGTACATCTTTAATCCCAGCACTCATGGAACAGAGGCAGGGAGATCTCTGAGTTTGAGACCACAATGGTCTACAGATCGAGTTCCAGGCCAGCCAAGGCTAAAGGAGACACACCCCCTCCATTCCCCCCAAAATAAAAGAAAGCTCTTAAAAAACACATTAAACTATTTTTGTTTGTGTTATCTGAGGCAGATCTAAGGAAAGACAACACTTTAAATTGGATGCTATCAGGAAACAGAAGTGAGCCAGGCTGGTGATACATACTTGAAAACCCAACATTGGACAAGCTAAGGCAGGAAGAGCATAAAGAATGTAAAGAAAGACAAGCCCAAGTTACACAGTACCAACAACAAAAACCTTACTGGAAACCCAGCAAGATGGCTCAGCTAGGTAAGGGTACTTTGTGACAAGTCTAACACCTGAGCTCAATTCCAGGACCCTCAAGGTAAAAGAGAAAAATCAACTCCCCCAAGTTGTCGTCGGACTTCCACATGAGTGCCACAGCATATAACTATATATTCCAAGTAAAAAAACTCTTTGGGGCCGACGGTGGTGGCGCACACCTTTAATCCAAGCACTCGGGAGGCAGAGCCAGGCGGATCTCTGTGAGTTCAAGACCAGCCTTGGCTACAGAGTGAGTTCTAGTACAGCCAGAGCTTTTACACAGAGAAACCCTGTCTCGAAACACAGACACAATAAACAAACAAACAAACAAATAAATAAGCAAGCAACCCTTTGGGGGTAGAGAGATGGCTCAGTGGTTAAGCAGCACTGGCTGCTCTTCCAAAGGACCCAGCACCTACATGGCTGCTCACAACCATTTGTTACTCTAGACCGAAAGGTCCCAACACCCTCTTCTTGATTCCACAGGCACTGTATACACATGGTCCACAGATATCCAAGTAGGAAAAACACCCTCACATATAAAAAGGAAGTCAATGAAATAAAAACACAACTGTTTGTGTTCCATGCTAACTTTTGGCAACTGATGGATTCTAGGGGAGGGACAGTTATTACTTTCAGCTGTGTACCAAATGGTACACCCATCAGGCTCCAATAGATAGTTCTAACCCCACGGCCACCACACACAGACAGTCCTGGTTAAAATCAGAGTCAGGGCTATAGAAATGGGAGAGGTTAAGAACATAAGACCTGATTCAGTTCCCAGCACCTATGTAGGGGACCTCACAACCTCTGTAACTCCAGAATAGATGCCTGACATCTGTGGGCACCTCAACCTACACACACACACACACACTTAAAAAATAAAAAGTCTAAAAATGTATAGTATATAAAATCAGAGTCACCACGTAAAACAAAAGAATGTGAGAAAGGGACTTGAAGTGGGAGGAAGCTAAAAGATGGAGAAATATTATATACACCTGTGAAACTGTTGAACAACAAATTTCACAGGAATATTAAAAACCAACAACAGCAGCCAAGCACTGTGGTGCAAACCTATATATAATCCCATCACTTAGGAGGCAGAGGCAGCAGGTATCTATGGTCTACAGACCAAGTTCTAGGACAGCCAGAGCTATAGAGAAACCCTATCTCAAAACCTCCCCAAAAGTGTGAGTTTTGTTGGGTAGCTGGGGAAGGGAGTTAAATCCTAGACAGTCCACAGCCAGGTGCAGTCACCAAGTCAATCACCCATCACCATGCCTTGGGAAATGGAGGAAATCAAGGACTTTCCGCTCCCAGTCCAGTGGAAGGATGCCAAATCCGTCAAGATCAAGAACAAGGATAATGTGAAGGTCAAGGTCTGTGGCAGCAGGTACCTTTACAGCCTGGTCATCACAGACAAGGAGAAGGCATGGAAGCGGAAGCAGGCCCTGCCTCCGCTTTGGCAGTCAAAGAGCTGAACTGAACCAAACTGCTGCATTTGACTATTAAAACCCTGCAAAGTAAAAAACAAACACACACAACAAAAACAAAACAAAACAAAAACAAAAAACAAAAACTAGAGATATGCTACAGCTAAGATTCGAGGATAAATGTAAAGAAACAATGGTCAGGTAGTGGTGGAGCACGCCTTTAATCCCAGCACTCAGGAGGCAGAGGCAAAGGCAGGCAGATCTCTGTGAGTTCGAGGCCAGCCTAGTCTACAGAGGGAGCTCCAAGACAACCAGGGCTACACAGAGAAATCTTGTCTTAAAAAGCCAAAAAAAAAAAGGGAAGAAAAAAGAAACAAGCATACACAAATGTGCTAAGTGTATTTTTGTTTGTTTTGGTTTATTTTTGACAGGGTAACACTGGGTAGCTGTGAGTTCTCAAATTCGCTATTGAGCCTAAAACAACAGTAAGAACAAAAGCAATTCTGATTAAATTTCATTACATGTATATTATTACCTGGATACAATATTCTTCTCCAACTCATATCCTTTATTCCCTCTTTTTCTTTTCAGATTTCTTCTTACATGTGTGAGTGCATATACACAGGGAAGAGCAGATCCCCTGGAGCTGGAGTTGTTCAGTTGCCCAATATAGGCACTAGAAACCACCAAACTCAGGTCTTCTCCAAGAGCAGAAAGGACTCTTTAACAATGAATTATCTCCCCAGCCCTAGTTATCTCCTTTACATAGACATAAAAAATCCTGAATATAAAATATAAATTCTAGGGCCAGGCATGATGGTGCACTCCTTTAATCCCAGTAGAGACATGGAGTTCAAGGCCAGCCTGGTCTACAGAGCTAGTTCCAAGACAGCCAAGGCTACATAGAGAAACCTTGTGTTGAGAAAAAAGAAAAGAAACAAAACAACTAACAGAATTACATTAGTAGTTCGGTATGTGTGCACCTTTAATCCCAGGACTCAGGAGGCAAAGGCAAGAGGATCTATGTGAAGTTTCAAGGCCAGCCTGCTATACAAATGAATTCCAGGACAGTCAGAGCTGCATAGTGAGACCCTGCCTCAAAAAACTAAAATAAATAAATAAATAAATAAACAAACAAACAAATAAATGGAAACCAAAAGGAATGAATGACACTAGTGAAGAGCACCACATACATACCTCAAACTGTGTGACGGCAGCGTAGCGCACCTCTCCAGCAGGGGTGGTGTACTTACTTCTGTAGAAACCTTTCATTTTGTCGTTCAGCTCGCCGACAAAATCTATCTTTAAGGTTCCTGTACCTGTGGTTGAAGATGAACAGAGATCTTTTTATGGAGATGTTAATAAATACAGTTATCAGAAACATGCCCTCAAGACACTACATTCAATCGGCTACTACAATGTTCAAAGCATTTCCTTTCTCAAATACTCCTTTTGGCACTGAAGAGAATACTATACTGATTGATATAAATGGTAAAGTAATCCTTAAAGTCTTGTTTAGGGTGACTGCTTAGAAAACAATTTCAGTAAGTCTCAAATTACCACAATATATAAATCAGGAATAAGAAAGAAAACACTCATTATTAAATGTCTAACGCACGTTTCTGTGCATGAGACTTCCGACTTGACCAAGTTGGAGGTAGTGACCCCTTTCTAGAAGAGGAAATGAGGGCTGAAAATTTAAAGTGCCTTTCCGAAGGTCACACAGTACATAAGTAAGCAGCAAGGGTGTTTTCACCCAACACATGCTCTCTGCCAATTACACCATGTCATTAGTCTTTTTAGACAACTTTATGCACAAGAAGAGAAATGCAGTCAATTATTCTAAGCTTAAAGACAGTATTGTTTGATCCAGATAAAACACTGATGCATATTCTTGTAAGGAATTATAGGAAAGAGCAATTATTTGATCAACTACAGGGCATAAAATGAACTCTGAGAATCACTTCAATCATCTGAGCACTAATACTAAAGAAAGAAATTACTAAATCGAAGCAAAAATGCAACCTAAATACATATCCATATTGTTTTAAGAGTTTTTGCCTCTATGTTCAACTTTTGCTTTTCTGTACTGTTCTTAACAATAGAATAAAGATAATTACATCTAGCATTCACCTGCTAAAATCAGATGCATGGTAAAACAACAATCCACTCTACATCTCACAGATCAAGTCACACACACAAAGAATTTTAAAAAAAAATGTTGACTGATCTTTTCCATATGCCTACTTATAATAAGATCAGGAGAAAGTGAGCCTAACAAATTAAAGACATGAGGAAAATGATTAGCCAATCATACCAGACTTTCATATCCTAATATTTCAGATTGTCATTCTGAAATGCTATGAAGTAACCATGTCTGACATTCATTAAATGTCATTGACTTTTTCCTCCTTTGATGTATCTTTTTGTATGGTCTTAAAGTCAAATTTCATGCCTAAAACTGAATTTGCTCTTTGGAAAGGTTCAGTCACGTAAGTAGAAGTCTATACAACAGGCAATGGACAAAGGCATCACCTCTACTTAAAAACAAGTGCATCTGCTACGTGGCTAAACTCATTTTCCTACATGTCACTAAGTCTGAGACAGAATTTCAGACTACAATAGCAAAGTAAGCACTAGTAAAAATAGTGTCACACTCTTAAAATAATCATATGGAAAACAACACTAACAGCTAACTGAAGCTCAACCGGTAGACTTCTGTGATAGGTATAGTTTGAAAATCAGACATTTGATCTGTGACACCTCAAGGGACAATGAATATTTTTTGGTATGTGGTGCTAGGATGAACTCAGGACATCATGAATAATGCTAAGAAGGTTCTCTTCCACTAAGCTATATCCCAAACTCCAGCTAAATACTTTTTTCTTTAACAAGAATAGCAGATTACTAGGACAATAAATATTATCACAGTTATAAGACACTACTAGTGTCTTATTATTGACGGATTAATAATGGATAGTAAGAATAACTAGGGCTGGAGAGATGGCTCAGCAGATAAGAGGGGGCTGCACTTACAGAGGTCCTGAGTTCAATTCCCAGCAACCACATGGTGGCTCACAACAATCTGTAATGAGATCTGATGAACTCTTGGCATAAAGGCGTACATGTAGCCGGGCGGTGGTGGCGCACGCCTTTACTCCCAGCACTCGGGAGGCAGAGCCAGGCAGATCTCTGTGAGTTCGAGGCCAGCCTGGGCTACCAAGTGAGCTCCAGGAAAGGCACAAAGCTACACAGAGAAACCCTGTCTCCAAAAACCAAAAAAAAAAAAAAAAAGGCGTACATGTAGATAGAGCACTCATACACATAAAATAAATAAATAAATCTTAAAAAAAGGAATAACTAATGTAAAAATGTAAGAAAATAATTAATTGGTTTATCCTCTATTCTCTATAGGAATTTAATATATACTAAGATTATTAAAGTTTTCAAAGAAAATACAATAGATTATTTTTTTCAATTCCATTACCCTTAGTGAGAACTGATTGATGGAATTTTCTGTTCCACAGATGAAATTGGCAGTCTGTTTTCACTGTCAGGATGTTTTCTAATATAACTCATATTAACAGTAAATTTACTTTCACTTTTTCCTATTTGGAACAAAAGTGGGTTTAAAACTCATAACTAAATAAGAAAGGCTGCTTACACTTTTACTTGGTTTTAAATCTCCAAGGCCATCAAACCATAACAAGATACTGACAGTGACCACTTCCAAAGAGTGGCTTACTAAACAAAATACAAAGTATTGGAAAGGATAATTACCTGAAATTCAAACAAAACACAAGTTAAATGTTTTTTAAATAATTCATAAATTAGTTTCACATTCTACAATACTAATCACAAAGTATTACTATTAATAAAATTTGAACGTGAGTAGAAAAAAAGGACTTTTGACAAATTTCATTTATCAAACATCATGATGAACAAACTTTCAATAGGTCTTTAATTTTATACCTATTCACACGCAACTACATTGTTTCCTCAAATTAGATACTTAATTTCAATATATAACCTACGTAGGTTTAGATGGTAAACCTTTAAAAACATAATATAAAGGCAGCTTAGTGGCCCACTCCTTTAATCCCAGCACTTGGGCAGATCTCTCTCTGAGTTTGAGGCCAGCATGGACTACAATGTTGAGAGTTCCAGATCAGCTAAAACTACAAAATAAGACTCTGTCTCAAAAAAACAAAAAAACAATAGAAAAAAAAACATAAAATAATGACTAAAATTAAACTAAAATAATCACACCATCCATCAAAAACACAAATAATGAAAGCTTGAAATTATAATTATAAAACTTACATATCTTGAGATATTTTAATAAGAAATTTAATAAGCTTATTAAATGCTATAAAACTAAAGACTAATTTATATAAAAGGGAAAACACTAAGAACGACCATGTTTCTCCATATTGATACCACTTTATAGGACTTTGAAAACTGTTCTCAGGCTTTTAGACTTTATAATGATTATGGGATATTAATATTATAGAATGTCAGTATCAGAGATGTTTTACTTAGCTATCTGATAACTGCTACAATTGGTAAGTTTAAAGAGATAAAACACAAAGGCTACTAAAGGCTAAAAACCATAAAATTATGTTCAATCTTTACTCAATCATCACCCAAGACCTGTTCTGTAATCTGATAAAAAATCTGAAAAGATAAACTTTTTCTCTGTTTTTGCCTGGCGGTGGTGGCACACACCTTTAATCCCAGCACTCAGGAGGCAGAGGCAAAGGCAGGCGGATCTCTGTGAGTTCAAGGCCAGCCTGGTCTACAGAGCGAGTTCCAGGATAGGCTCCAAAACTACGCAGAGAAACCTTGTCTCGAAAAACCAAAAAAAAAAAAAAAAAAAAAGACTTAGTTGTTTTTATTTCTCCCATATTCACAGATATTTGTGAGGTAAGACCTTTATTTAAAGCAAAGAATGACTGGGTATCTGATCCTAAGAACTCTAGTTATAATGTGGAAATGTGGAAGTCAGTTTGTTATAATGTAGAATCTTTCAACAAACATTATCAAGACACTTAATAATCTAAAATTGTGCTATGATTTGTGGTTAGAGGATAACTTTATGGGTCGGCTTCCTTTCTCTGCCTTACATAGGTCCTAGGGACTGTATGGCAAACGCCTTTACCCACTGAGCCATCTTGTCAGCCCAATATTCAATAATTTAGTACAGTCACACTTGCAGGATTTTCCAGCATTTTCATTAGTTGTTATATTAGCTTAAGAAAAACTGTATGGCACTCCATTACCAGGTGATGCAACACCCATTCTGACCTCTGTAGGCTCTGCACATACATAGGAACACACCCTTTTTCTTTTTTTATTATGTACACAGTATTCTGCCTGCATGTATGTCTGCCCACCAGAAGAGGGCCCCAGATCTCATTACAGATGGTTGTGAGACACCATGTGGTTGCTGGGAATTGAACTCAGGACCTCTAGAAGAGCTGCCAGTGCTCTTAATCTCTGTGCCATCTCTCTAGGCCCCAGAACACAAACTCTTATATGTAAAAAATATATATATATATTTTTTTGTTTTGTTTTGTTTTTCGAGACAGAGTTTCTCTGTGTAGCTTTGGAGCCTGTCCTGGACTAGCTCTGTAGACGAGGCTGGCCTCGAACTCACAGAGATCCACCTGCCTCTGCCTCCCAAGTGCTGGGATTACAGGCGTGTGCCACCACCGCTCGGCTCATAAATACATTTTTTAAAAGAATTATTCTGCTGGGCAGTGGTGGCGCTCACCTTTAATCCCAGCACTTGGGAGGCTGAGGCAGGAAGAGGGTCTCTGTGAGTTTGATGCCAGCCTGATCTACAAAGTGAGTTCCAGGACAGGCTCAAGCTACACAGAGAAACCCTGTCTCGAAAAACAAATAAACAAACAAACAAAACAAAAAAAATTCTATTAACTTAAAAAATTCAAAAACTATAAAGTATTTTATGTATAAACTCAATTTCTAATAAAATATGAAACAGATAAAATTCAGCATGATGAATTATAGTGTATTACATATAGGTAATTTTCTCTGATATTATTTGAAATGGCTTTGACATTTATCATGTGTGTTATAAATTTATCAAGAATGATACAGCATTGGCTGCTCTTCCAAAGGACTCAGGTTTGATTCCCAGAACCCACACAGCAGCTCACAACCATCTGGTGCACAGACATACATGCAGACAAAACACCCATATACAAAGAATTGTGTTTTAAAAACTATTTCAGTATATATAAACGACTACAAAACTATGATATAGTTTGTAATGATATAGAGGAAACTGATTCCACTTAAGGGGTAAACTGAGAGGAGGGCAAAGCAAAATTCCATCAGGGAGCATATAAATTTTCAAACTATGTACCACAGCAATAACTCTGCCAAAATAAAATAAAAACATAAGATAAAACAGGGCTAGGGCCGGGCGGTGGTGGTGCACGCCTTTAATCCCAGCACTTGGGAGGCAGAGCCAGGCGGATCTCTGTTCGAGGCCAGCCTGGACTACCAAGTGAGTTCCAGGAAGGCACAAAGCTACACAGAGAAACCCTGTCTCGAAAAACCAAAAAAAAAAAAAAAAAAAAAACAGGGCTAGGGGCCGGGCAGTGGTGTGGTGGCGCACGCCTTTAATCCCAGCACTCGGGAGGCAGAGGCAGGTGAATCTCTGTGAGTTCGAAGCCAGCCTGGTCTACATAGCAAGATCTGGGACAGGCACCAAAACTACACAGAGAAACCCTGGCTCAAAAAAACAAAACAAAAAAACAAACAAACAAAAAAAACAAACAAAAAAAAAAAAAGAAAAAAGAAAAAAAAAAAAAACAGGGCTAGGGATGTGAGAATGTAGCTCAGTGGTAAGGGCAGTTGTCTGGTATGTGGAAGCTTTAAGTTCAGTTCACAGTTGGGTGTAGGAATTGAATTCTAAGCTGAAGTTGGGCATGGTGGCCCATACCTTTATCCCAGGACTCCGGAGGCAGAGGCAGGTGGATTTCTGTGTTTGAGGCCAACATGGTGTACCTACTGTCTTGCAGCCCAGCAGAGCTACACATGCTGCCTCAAACAAAAGAAAACAATAAAACAAACAAATACAAACACACACATACACAACACGCGCGCGCTCTAACAAACCTAAGCAGGACACAGCAGCATACACGCATAACCCCAGCATTTGTGAGGCAGAGGCAAGTTCAAAACCAACCTAGACTATATAGCA
Organism: Peromyscus eremicus; assembly: GCF_949786415.1. NCBI lineage: Eukaryota > Metazoa > Chordata > Mammalia > Rodentia > Cricetidae > Peromyscus > Peromyscus eremicus. The sequence goes on from NC_081423.1 coordinate 79,862,776, forward strand.
AGATCTAGGTCAGGCAGAGGAATGCAGCCAAGACCTATCACAAAAACAGAGAGCAGCTGGGCTGTGTTGACACGTCTTTAGTCCTAGCACTCAGGAGGCAGAAGCAGGTGGATCTCTGAGTTTGAGGCCAGCCTGGTCTACGGAGCAAGGTCCAGGACAGCCAGGGCTACACAGAGAAAGCCTATCTAGAAAACAAACAAACAAACAAACAAAGAGGGAGTGGCTCAGGTGGCACAGCTGAGAGGTGGAAGGCCCGGGTCTAAGGCCCTGGGTTAAATCCCTAGTACTATGAAAAAAGAAGCAAACTCAAAGGCATAATGTAGCAGAGACAGGCTTTTGTTTGCTCTATTTATTTTTGAACTGGAGTATGATGCCCAGGCTGGGCTGGTACTCGTGGTCCATGGCACTAAAGGATAGCTGGCAGGCAAGTGATCCTCCTGTACCCACCTCCCATCGAGCTTCATCTGGCTTTTTATGTGGGTCCTGGAGATAAACTTGGGTTGTCAGGCTTCTCATACATAGCAAGCCTGTATTTCCTCAATCTCTTCTTCCTTCTTAGTGGCAATGGAGATTGAATCCAAGTCCCTGAGCATGACAGTAATAAGTTCTACCTCTCCCCTTTCTCGTAGGAATCTGTTTTTGTTTACTTGAGCTTGATGTTTAACTGATTCATTTTCAGTCTTTGTTTTTAACTAAATATCCTGCTTGTATAGTATTTTACTTAGATTCCGTATGTTTTGATATGCCTCAATTTTCTTATTCAGTTCTAAATATTTTCTATTTTCTTGCTAATTTTCTGTTTATTATTTTAGATGGAGTCTTAGTTTTTTCACGATGGTCTCAACCTCCCTGGCTCTCATTCCAGCCTCTTAAGGAGGCAGGACTACAAATACATGCCATGATGTCTAGTGTTTTCTAATTTTCTTCTTCCCTTTTTGTATTTTTGCAGTACTGGGGACTACACTTGGCCTTGCACATACTAACCAAATGCTCTGCTAATTTAACTTCCCTAACAAGTTTTGACTCAATTACTCAATATGTGAAAAATGAAAAAATTTTGCTATTAATTTTTTTTTTTTTGAGACAAGATTTCTCTATGTAGTTCTGGCTGTCCTGGAGCACTATGTGGACCATGGCCTGAAACTCAGAGATCTGCCTACCTCTGCCTCCCAAACATGTGCGCCATCGTGCCTGGCTTTGCTACTGACTTCTAATATTGTCACAGTATGAACATAGAATATGAGGTAGTGTTCCAGAACAGCCAGAACTGTTACACAGAGAAATCTTGCCTCAAAAAAAACAAAAATACATACATACATACATACATACATACTATAGTTCTTTAATGATACATACTTTTTTTTTTTTTTTTTTTTTTTTTTGAGTAGGAGGGCTGGAGTGATAGTTCAGCAGTTAACAGCACTGTTGCTCTTCAGAGGACCCAGGTTTGATTTCCAGCACTCACATGGCACACAATCACCTGTAAATCCAGTTCTAGGGGATGTGACCCCATCTCTTCTGGCTTCTAATGGCATCACACTTACTGCACAGACATACACGCAGAAGAAACGCTCATAAAGTTACTTTTTGTTTTGTTTTGAGACAGGCTCTCTCTACAGTCCTGGCAATCCTGGAGCTCACTATGTAAACCATGATGATCTCAAAACTCACATAGAACCTCCTACCTCTATCCCAGAGTGCTGGGAGTAAAGGCATGTGCCAGACTAAAATTGCTTCATTTTTATCAAGTAACAGCTTACATTTTAAATTGATACAGCAGCCACAAGCTTAACCATAAGCCACAAGTCCTGGCCAGTGTGCCCTCCATAAATGCCCAGCAGCCAAGGTTTCAACTCTGATTTCTTTTCCTTCCCCCAACCTCCAAGACAGGTTTTCTCCCTGTATCCCTGGCTGTCCTGGAACTCACTATGTAGACCAGGCTGGCCTTGAACTCAAAGAGATCCTCCTGCTTCTGCCTCCCAAATGCTGGAATTAAAGGTGTGAGCCACCACAGGGCCTCCAAAGGTGTATTTTTGTAGACTGAAGATGCCAGTGTTTAATTCAAAGAGATTTCTTACTTTATTCTTTTTACAAATTTTCAAACATTACATTTATGTATTCAATTGTTCAGTCAGGTGGGAAGGGAGGAAGAAGAGTGCACAGCATATGACAAGTGCCAAGACTTGGAGGCCCGGGACAGCTTGCAGAGACAGTTCTCTCCTGCTCTCCTGTGGCTCCAGAGTCAAGCTACAGAAGCAGGCTTGATGACAACCTTGCTGGCTGAATTTATTCCTTTAATAAAAATTTCTTCCCATTTTTTCTGTCCTTTAATTTTTCTTTTTTAAATAATTTGGATTTTGGTTCTGATAGACTGGTTCTCAGTTTTCCTATTTTTCTGTTTTGCATTTCTTTGTTTTTTCCTATAATTTGGAACATATTCAATTTCATCTTCTGAAACCTTTGCTTAAAAGGAGGAGCTGTAAAGATGACTCAGAGTTAAGCTGACTGACTGGCTGCTCTTCCAGAGGATCAGGGTTCAATTCCCAGCATCCACATGTTGGCTCACAAACTTCTATGACTCCAGTTCCAGGGGATCCAGGATCCTCTTCTGACCACTGAGGATACTGCATGCATGTGGTGCACATACATACATGCACATATACATACATATATTCAGGCAAAACATCCATAGACATAGAAACAAATACATTTAGCCAGATGATTGTGGCGCACACCCAGCACTCGGGAGGCAGAGGCAGGCAGATCTCTAAGTTCAGAGGCCAGCCTGGTCTACAGAGCAAGATCCAGGACGGGCACCAAAACTACACAGAGAAACCCTGTCTCGAAAAACCAAAGTAAATACATACATACATACATACATACATACATTTAAAAAACATTTAATTCATCATAGTATGACTTCCAAAAGTTATACTATATGTATATACACATACATACATTTCACACACACAGATCAATTTTTTAAAAATTTAAAAATTTCTGGAAATCAGATAATAGGTATAAATAAGAATAAAAACAATAACTGTGTAAATATTTAGACATAATCCAGACATCTACAGAGTAAACAGGGAGGAGGTACTAAAATGGGGTCTGGCCTAGCCCAGGTGACCTCCTGATCCTCCTGTTTCTATCTCCCAAGTGTTAGGATTACAGGTGTGAGCGAGGATATCTAGCTGAGTATCATTCTATTTGTACTATTTTAGAAATAGGATTTGTCAACATGAATATATACTTTATAGTTTTAAAATTTGTATTATAATAAGCATTTTATATTAATAATAACAAACTTTTACTGCTAAGTATATTTCATTTATACTGAGAAGTCACAATGAATTTTGTTAACTCAGTGTTGAACAAATATTAATTCTAATTCTGTCACCAATATATATAATGTCTCAATAACATACTTTCAGGCATAAAATATTTTGTTATGACTTCTCCTTAAAATACATTCATATTAGCAGAATGGCTGAGTCCAATGTCATGAGTACATTCAGCTCTTTGCATGTACTGACAAGCTGATTTTCAAAAGAAATTACACGGTTTATCTCTACCCAGTACTACAAAGCATTTTTTATCATCATGAATCTTACTCATTTAAGAGTTATTTTTAGCTGGGAGGTGGTGGTGCATGGGGAGGCAGAGGCAGACAGATCTCTGTGAGTTGGAGGTCAGCCTGGTCTACAAAGTGAATTTCAGGACAGCCAAGACTACACAGAGAAACCCTGTTTAGAAAAACAAAACAAAAAAGGAGTGAGAGTGTATGTGTGTGGGGGGATCAAAAAAGGGTATCAGATCCCCCCATGGCTGGAGTTACAGGCAGGTGCACATCTCCTGACATGGGTGTCAGAGCTGAACTTGGGCCTGTACAAGAACGACAAGCACTCTTAACCACTGAGCCATCTCTCAGCCCCCATTAAGAATCTTTTTAAGCTGGGCCACGGTGGCACACACCTTTAATCCCAGCACTCGGGAGGCAGAGCCAGGCAGATCTCTGTGAGTTCAAGGCCAGCCTGGTCTACAGAGTGAGATCCAGGACAGGCACCAAAACTACACAAAGAAACTCTGTCTTAAAAACCCAAAAAAAAAAAAAACTTTTTAACTTCAGCTTACATGACAAGAATAAATTGGTTTTGTATTAGAGCAACTTGTTTTGATAGTTCTGATTACTAGGAAACTGAGTATCTTTTTACACATTTAATAGTGTATTTAATAAATGATCTGGGTTTTTTTGGGGTTTTTTTGTTTTTGTTTTTTTTTGGTTTTTTTGAGACAGCGTATCACTATGTAGCCCTGGAACTTGCTTTGTAGACCAAGCTGGCCTCGAACTCCCCAGTGCTGGGATTAAAGGCATGCGCCGCCACTGCCTGAAGTGCTCATTTTCATCTACTCATTTATCAAATCCTTAGAGCTTTCCAAATTGATTTTTATATAATTTCTTCTATACTAAGCTCTGAAGGTCTACTTTCTTTGTGCTTTTATGAGAAATAATAGTAACACTGTTGAATCTTCCTTTCTGTGCCCTCACTAGTAAAATTTCTCTTTCTGGTTGTACACCAAAATCCTATGTAGAGTATTTCAAGCAGCAGCAGATGGAGCTAAGTCAATGTATTTTTAAAAAACAGAAACTGAGCTGGGCATGGTGACATACGCCTTCAATCCCAGCACTCAGGAGGCAGAGACAGGCAGATCTCTGTGAGTTGGAAGCCAGCCTGGTCTACAGAGTAAGTTCCAGGACAACCAGAGCTACACAGAGAAACCTTATCTTGAAAAACAAACAGAAACAATTAAAAATTAAACATCTTCTTCTATGGTAAATGATCTTTAGCTTTTCATCTAGTTTTCTGTTTAAGTAAAACACAAATAGATAGAAATCTGAAACCTTTATTTTCATAACCCAGAACACTTCAATTGGTGAGCAATACTCAGGGAAGAGACAGCACACGTTCCCTGGGAAGAAGCTAACACGAGTAGTTGCTCTGGATTTCACAGAGACAGTCTCTCACCTGTCTGGAGAGTACTAGGAAAGGACAGAGTGACTTTCTCATCTTCATTCTGATAGTTAAATCCTGTAGCGTGGATTTCTGGAAAGAGAAAAAAAAGAAATTACTTCAAAAATCTGAGTACATGACTTCGAAGTTGACATCTTTAACAAAATTCCTACTGAAATGAATGAAATATTCTTGTTTTGTGAGACAGTTCTGGCTAGACAGCCCTGGTACTATATAGCCCAGGCTGATCTTGACCTTATAGCAATCCTCTTGCCTTAGCTTTCCTTTTCTTTGTTTGTGTTTTGAACAAGAGGTCTTACTATGTACCTCTGCCTGGCCTGGAATTCAGAGGCCCCGTGCTGGGATTAAAGGTGTGTGCCAACATACTGGACAAAATGCAACATTCTCAATTTAGTAAATCAAGTTTCAAAAATGCTCCTTAAAAAGAATTACAAGTGGGCTGGTGAGATGGTTCAATGACTAAAGGCACTTGCTGTACAAGTGTCTGGTAATAAAAGTTCAAAATTCGCAGAATTTATAATATAAAAGTTGGAGAGTACCAACTCCACAAAGCTGTCCACTGACCTCACATACACATATGCACAAACGTGCACACTCGCGCATATACAGACAGACACGTATGACATTTTAAAGAATAATTACATTCTTTATAAATTTGCCATCTCTGGTGATGTAAAGGAAATAGTTACTACAAATGATAGTTTTCTTTTCTATTTGTTCATTTATACTGTGCTCATTTTGTGAGATAGAGTGTTGTGTGATATTTTGATTGCACTCTGATACTCCTGAGACTGACAATAAAGTTTGTTTTTAATCAGAGGGTGGAGTTAGCTACTTTACTTAACCATAGAAGTTTTGGAGGACTGAGGACTGACACACACAGGAAGTAGGAGAGTGGGCCTGAGAGAGGGTCTCAGCCCTTTTGAATGGAGGAACAAAAGAGATAGGAGGTCACTGGCCACTTCACCTTCTCTTATCATTCAAGTTCTTACCACGATATCTGACTCCCAAGTTTTTATTGATAAAGAGTAATTATTTAAATGCATCGATAGGGTCTTACTATATAGCCTAAACTATCCTTCAACTAGCAATTCTCTTGTCGTCTCAGCTTGCAGAGTTGTGATAGTCTTGTCAGACTTAGGGAAATGCTTCATTCTAATTCTTATGAGACTGTGGCATTACTTTCTATGCCACACCGACTCATGGATCTTTAGAAGATCTAGTACACTGTTAAGAATTCACTGTTGAAGATATCACGAGAGTCTTGCACCCGGCTCCCCGAAAGATAGATTACAACATAAACTCAGATAGAAATCACACCCTCTTCTAGATTCTTTGCTCTTGGATTTTACAGAAATAAATAAAATAACAACATGTACAGATAAATTAAGACTCCAGTTACTTACTCTCCACAAACCAGGAGGGAGAAGAAACTGCTGTCTTTAATGCCACTTAAGGAAGCTTACTTGACACGCTAAGAATCCATAAGCCAGTTCCAACCAACACATCCCAAGTATACCCCAAGTGAAAATAATGGTTAAAGATATGGCCTTAATAAGCATGCAAAAAGATGTTCAGTATCAAAACCAAAAAACATACCAATTCAAACCCACTATGATGACTATAATTACAAACACATCTAGGGAGGCTGTTGAGAAACTGAAGCCCACATATATTTTTGGTAGAATATAAAATGGTAGATACCTAGTAAACAGTTTGGTACTTCATCAAAAGGTTAAATATACAGTTACCTTATGGTGGGGCAATCCCACTTCCATGTGTGTTTTCTCTCTTTCTCTATTTCTCTCTCTGAAGAACTAAGTCAATACAGAAACTTGTATATATACAAGTTTACAAATGTTCATAATAGTATTGTTATTAATAGTTCCAATGTGGGGCTTCTGACACTGAATGTCCATCAACTAATGAATAGATAAAATGTGAATAACAATGAACTGTTATTCAACAATAAAAATAAATGAGGTGCTGTACCACAAGACGGCTCAGTGGGTAAAGGTACATGTCACCACACCTAACCATCTTGAGCTGGATCCCTGAAACCCACATGGTAGGAGGAGAGGAGCAATTCCTGAAAGTTGTCTCTGGACCTCCAGACATACATTATGGGGTGTATGCCACCTTCTCAAATGAATGTTGAAAACAAAGAGTGGGAAGGAGGAAAGAAGGAGTGCCTTAATGGGCATCAACTTTGAAAGAGGGTCTCACGAAGCTCAGACTGGACTTGACCTTGCTATGTGACTGAAGATGACCTTAAACTACTAATCCTCCTGCCTCAATATCTCAAAAGCTGGGGTCAAGGCATGGGAAAGCAAGCCCAACTAGTGATCCTCTTAAGTTTTTTTGTCTTGTCATTTTTTTTCTTCTGCGATTACCTGCACGTATGTGTGCATGTGTGTGTAGAGGCTAGGTCAACCAAGTGTCTTTCCAAATGATTCCACCTTAATTTGTGGGTGTTTTGGTTTGGTTTTTGTTTTTTCTAGGCAGGGTTATACTATGTAGCGCTGGCTGTCCTAGAACTGACTCTGTAGAACAGGCTAGCCTCAAACTTTGAGATCTGCCTGCCCCTTCCTCCCCAGTGCTGTGTGGGATTAAAGGCGTGTTTGAGATGGCTGGCTTTCGGAGATGGCCCTGTCTCTGCCCATCCAGTGCTTAGGTTAGTAGAGTATGTGTGTGCTTTGCCTGGCGTATTACATGGGTGCTGAGATCCAAACCCAAGTCCTCACATGGCAGTTTACTCAATGAGCCCACCGAACTATTTGTCTTTTTAAGCATCCTACCACTGAGCAACACCCTCAGTCCCTATGAACTTGAAACTGAACATAGACCAAGTTAAACTGAACAAAGACCAAGCATCACTAAAAACAAAAAAAGAACAGCCTAGACACAGCTGGGGGAGGGGGGGAGTGATAACACATGCTTATAATTCTTGCCCTGAGGAGGAAGATGTAGAAGACTCAGAAGCTCAAGGCCAGCCTTGGGTACATTACAAGTTTGAGGCCAGCCTGAGGTACGTAAGACAACTGTCTTAAAAAAATAAATAAATAAAAATCTTAGCTGGGTGGTGGTGACACATGCCTCTGATACCAATATTTGGGAGGCAGAGGCAGGTGAATCTCTGTGAGTTTGAGGCCAGCCTGGTCTACAGAGCGAGCTCCAGGACAGCCAGGACTACACAGAGAAACCCTGTCTCAAAAAACAAAAAACAAAACAAAACAAAAAAATCTTTAAAAAGTAAATGCATGGCAGATGGAGGGGAAAGGGGTAATGAGTACTTCTTGGGGCTGGGAAATATTGAGTCTGCTGGTGACCATACAAAGTGTGAACAAACTAAAAGCTATTAAAATCTACACACTTTGTTCATTTTTAAAATGTTTGGCTTTATGAGTCAGCATCTCACACTATAGTTCAGGTCAGTCTGTAACTTGCAGTGATCCTCTCTGCTCTTCATCCCAAATGCTGAGATTACAGGAATGGAATACACAGCCCTGTAGATGCTTTAAACTGACTTAGCAAGATTTCAAAAATTTTTATATTATCACTAAGGTTTATACACGTGTCTACAAAACTAAAATCTTTTTTTTTTTTTTTTTTTTTTTTGGAGGGTGGTGGTTCAAGACAGGGTTTCTTTCTTGGCTGTCCTATAATTTGCTTCATAGATCAGGCTGGCCTCAAACTCACAGAGATGTGCCTGCCTCTACCTCCAAAGTGCAGGGATTAAAGGTGTGTACCACCACTGCCAGGCTAAAACTAAATTCTTACAGTTTAGTTCAGACTTTGAAAGAACTTTCATTGATCCTCTAAATAAACCTTCATTTTACAGAAAAGGAAATAGAAAATGAAGTTAAGGATATGATGAAGACTAAATGGCTAGACTAAATCTCAGCTGCCTTCTTGTAATTATTTCTAAGATTCTTTATGGAATCCTAAAATTGCTTCTGAATTTAAACAGATATCCAAAATTTGGTATATAGTGATTTGTTCTCTACTAGAACAAAAACTAAAAACATGCTTTAAAGTGATTCCATAGAATACAATTACAACAGCCTGAAGGAAAGGCAATTATCACCACAACGCCTATAAACGTTCACTTCTGTCACGTGTTGTTGTACACAGCAGCAATCTCAGCTCTTGGGAAGCTAAGACAGGAGGATCATGATGACAATGAGGATAGCCTGGGATGATAGTGAGACACTCTCAAATGATCAAACAGACAAGGAAACAATATTCTTTTCTCGGTGTGTGTGTGGCATGTTCGTGTGCACGAGGAGACCAGAGGGCAACATCGGGTGTCTTCCTGGCTCATTCTCCACCTCATGTGTGTGACAGTCTCTTCCTGAACCTGCAGCTCACAGTTTGGCTATGCTGGCAGGCCAATAACTTCCAAGTCCCCTTTTATGTGAGTGGTGTGGATCTGAAATCAAGTCCTCACAACTGTGCAGCAAGTACTTTACCAACCAAGCCACCACCCCAGCCAAAGTTCTTTTCTAAGAGAAAGTGGGATTCTGGTAGTTTTGAGGTATTACTAAAACCACTTTGTCCTTATAAATCTACAGAAACATTTCAAACTGGCAAGAAGTTAATGAAACACAAAAGAACAAGAGAGCCTGAGAACAGAACAACCCAGTGCTGGAGTGCTACATTCCTCCACAATAAATACCTCCAACTGTAAGTACAACTAGACTATAGAACTACCAAGGAATCAAGTCCTCTCTGGATTCCTCAGAAGAGAATAGCCATATATTGGAATTCTTCTAAGTTGTCTTGTATTCTTGGAACTATCCATTCATTTTATGCTAAACAGATTAAGTGGAGCATTCCGTAGCCCCCAAATCAAAGTCTATGATGCTCTTAAGCTCAAAATAAATAGTCAAAGCAAAAATGAAAAAGTGTTCAATATTGTTAGTCATCAAGGAAACACAAATTAAATCCACCACCAATGACCACTACACACACACTAGAGTAGTTAGCTTTAATGTTGCCTAGAATTAAAACTAATATTGTTGGTGCAAACATTCTCCAACTCAATCTCAGGATTTCCACATCTGCCTCAACAGCTTTCTCCAGCTATGTATGTAAATCTTAATCATTCAGATATCAACTCATTTCTTTAAAGATCTGTTCTATCACTTTTTTTCATTTTTTTATTAAGAAATTTTTTTTTTCACTTTACACACCAATCAGAGACTTTAAGAACAATCGTCACAAGGCTGGGGAGTGTAGCTCTGGTGCTGGTCTAATGAGCATGAAGCCCTGGGTTCTATCCCCAGCACTGCACAACATGGGACATGGTGGTACATGCCTCTAATTCCAGGACATAGTGAGTTCAAAGCCAACCTTGGCTACATGAAACCCACACCAAACAAAATAAACAATCCTCATTCTATATGCCTTTCCTTTTTTTTTTTTTTTTTTTTTTTTCCTTTAATACTAGTTTATTCTGTATGTTTTCTTGCTACCTGTTAGGATATAATAATAGGTATTTGAAGTTTTACTCAATGGCCCTAGCTCATAACTCCATCCCCAAAGCAGGTATTAATTAAGCGTAAGTTAATCTTCCTTGCTACCACTATTTCAAAAGAGAATGCTATATGGAAATGTCAAGAGGAATCTGGACAGGCCTTTCTGGATTTTCTCACCAATTCTATTAGCATTAGATAGGGAATTGTCTCCACAAAAACTCAAAAGGAAGCCAGGAGGTAGTAGCGCATGTCTTTAATCCCAGCACTTGGGAAACAGAGGGAAGTGGATCTCTGTGAATTCAAAGCCAGCCTGGTCTACAGAAGAGAAGTCCAGGATAACCAGGGAGGCTATACAGAGAAACCCTGTCTCACAAAAAGGAAAAAAAAAAAACAAAAACTGAAAATTTGAGCGTTCAGAAAGCTTCTAGACAAGAGAAATTCCTAGACAATGATGAGCCTCTTCCCCACTCCCCATATTTTGTTTTATTTTTTAAAAGGTCTCACTATGTAAGCCAGACTGGCTTTGAACTCACAGACATCTGTCTGCCTCTACCTCCCAAGTACTGGCATTGCAGGCTTGTACCACCATGCCTGGTCCTATATATCATGCCATCTGTACTCTTTGTAATAAACCAGTAAGTATTTCCCTGAGATCTGTGAGCTGCTGAAGCAAATTAATCAGAACTGAAGAGGTGGACAGCAGTGGCGGTGTGTGCCTTTAATCCCAGCACTTGGGAGGCAGAGGCAGGAGGATCTTGGTGAGTTCAAGGCTAGTATAGAGCAAATTCCAAGACAGCTAGGGACTACACAAAAAAACTGTCTCAAAAAAATTAAACAAAACAAAATCAAGAGGTTGTTGTGAGGACTTGGAATAGTTGGAAGATTAGAAACAGGGAAAACCACCCAAGTTTACAATTGGTGTCTGAAGAGAGAACTGAACTCTTAATCTGCGAGCCTTGACCTGTAACTACAGGGAGATGGTGTCAGAACAGAATTGGATAGATGACACTCAGCTGGCATCCCTTTTGCTGAACTGTTTGTTTGCTTGGGAGGAAATAGCCCACACTTTTTGAAGTCACAATTTTCTGTCTTTATGATACAGCTCATTTATCTTTCCAAATAAAATACGGCTACCAAGAATGTTGAGATTAGCTGGGTGTAGGGGTCCATGCTTTTTTTCTTGGGGGGGGGGGGGGTGTTGAGATGGGGTCTCTCTACATAGACCTGGCTGTCCTAGGACTCACTATGGAGACTAGGCTGGCCCTTAACTCATAGAGATCTGCCAGATCTTCCTGGGTGCTCGAATTAAAAGTATGTGCCACCACGCCCAGGAGTTGGCCCACAAATTTGATCCCAATACTCAGGAGGCAGAAGCAGACAGACCTTTCATTTTCATTTAATGCCAGCCTGATCTACATAGCCAGTTCTAGGGCTACACAGTGAGACCCTGAGTCAAAAGAAAAAATAAAAAGAATGAATGTTGGAACCAGGCAGTGGTGGTACACACCTTTAATCCCAGCATTCAGGAGGCAGCTGCAGGCAGATCTCTGTGAGTTTGAGGCCAACCTGGTCTACAGAGTGAATTCCAAGACAGCCGGGGCTACACAGAGAAATCCTTGGGGGGAGAGGGGGAATGTTGGCTAGCTCCTGAAGAACAACACTCAAGTTAATCACATACACACACACACACACACACACACACACACACACACACACACACCTATAGATATAGAAATGACATACAAATTCTAGGAAGGTGCTTCATAGATAACAAATTAATTCTAAATTTCATATGGAAAAGCAAAAGAGTGAATACAGTATTGGAGAAGAATCTCAAGTCAGGGCTACATCATTCATCTGTAAGACTAACTACAAAGCCATCATAATGAAGGCAGTGTGATTCTGGTGAGAGAATAAAAAATAGACAAGAAAAGAGTCCAGGAAGAGATAGACACAAATAAAGCCAGTCCATCTTTGACAAAGGAACAACAGCAATAAAATAAGAGAAAGGGTAGTCTCCTCTACAGCTCACTGGGACTAAACAGCCACATGCAACAACGCCAAAGCTTACATCCCCCATAAGAACTTAAAACAGGGGCTGGAGATTTAGCTCAGTGGTAGAGCCCTTGCCTAGCAAGCGCAAGGCCCTGGGTTTGGTCCTAAAAAAATATAAAAGAACTTAAAATGGACCATACACCTAAATGGAAAAGGTAAAATTAGGAAACTCTCAGAACACAACATAGGACAAAAATCAAGATGACTTAAATATGGTGATGGCCTTTTAGCTACAACACCAAAGGCATGAATCCATGAAATAACTGATAATCTAAATTAAAATTAAGCAACTGCTTTGCAAAAGACACTGTCAAAATGGAAAGATAAGCCACAAAATGGGAGAAACATTAGCAGAAGAACTATCTAGCAAAAAAGAGTATTATCTAAAATAAAATACACAAGGAATTCTTAAAACTCAACAGTAAGAGAGCTGGAGAGAGTACACCTGTGATCCCAGCACAGAGAGTCTTAGACAGGAAGATTCTGAGTTTAAGGCCAGCCTTAACTATGTAGTGAGAACGTCTGAAAGAAAGGGGGGGCAGGAGAGAGAGGAGGAGGAGGAGGAGGAGGAGGAGGAGGAGGAGGAGGAGGAGGAGGAGGAGGAAAGTGAGGTGCAAAGAGCCAAAACAAACAAACAAACAAACAAACAAACAAAAACACACCTATGGTACACTCCTGTAATCCCAGCACTTGGGATGCAGGAGGACCAGAGGATCATGAGTGTGAGACCAATCTAAGCACCATAGTGAGATCCTCTTCCAAATCATCAGCATCAGCATCATAAAGTAGACAGAGAGAGAAAGGATGGTTCATGCCTGTAATCACAGCTATTTAAGGGGCCGAAGTAGACACTAGAGCTGTAGCTCGGGGGTAGGGCTTTTATTAAATATGTACAAGGTACTGGATCAGATCCTCAGCAAGACAGAGATCTAAGCCAAAGATGAGATAGCACATAAGCTCATGAGAATATGCACACCATATATCATCACAGAAATTCAAATGAAAACCAACAGATACTCCAACATACCTATCAGACTGTCCAAACTCCAGAACATCAAATTCTAGCAAAGTTGTGGAGCAATAGAAACTCTTTCACTGTTGACAGAACAGCCACTTTGGAACTAGAAGTTGCTTACAAACTGAATACCCTGGGTATAGTATCACACACCTCCAATCCCAGCACTGGGGAGGTACAAACAGGAAGATCAGGAATTCAAGGTCATCCTCGGCTACATATACAAGGCCAGCCTGAGCTACATTAGAACCTGCCTCAGAAGGAAGATGGAGGAGACTTAATATTCTTTGTACCATATGATCCAGCAACTATACTCCTTAGTATTTATACAAAAGAACGAAGAACTTTAAGCTCAAACAATAACCTGAATATGGATTTTTCCAAAAGCTTGATTCATAATTGCCAAAATTTGGAAGCAACCAAAACATTCCTGTAGTAAATACATTGTAGCATATGCAAAAAGGGGATTTTTTTGTTTGAGACAGGGTCTAACTATGCAGCCCTAGCTGGCTGGACCTTGCTGTGTAAATCAGGCTGGCATAACTCATAGAAATCCACCTACCTTTGCTTCCCAAATGCTGGCATTAAAGGTCTGTACCACCACACCCAAATGGAATATTATTCAGTGCTAAAAGGAAACAAGTTACTAAGCCATGAAAAGACACGGACAAAATTCCAGTGTATACTACTGCAGTGAAAAGTGCCAATCAGGAAAGACTGCATACTGTTTGATTCCAACCATGCCATTTTAGAAAAGGCAAACTATGGGCACAGGGCTAGAGATGGCTCAGTAGCTAAGCAGACATACTGCTTCCAGAGGATAATTCTCAACACCCACATCAGGCAGCACAAAACCACCTGCAACTCCAGCTCCAGGATATCCCACACTCCTTAGCCACTGTGGGCACCTATAATCATATGCACATACCCACAGAGAGACATATAATTAAAAATAATTTAAAAAAAAAAAAAACAACCCTATGGGCACAGTAGTGGTAAGATTAGTGGTTGTCAGGAGATAGATGGGGAGGAGGAATGAACAGGTGGAGTACAGATGGTTTTAGGGTAGTAAAACAGTTCCATATGAGTCTGTAATGGTGGACACTTGTCATCACCCATTTGTCAAAACCCACAGATAGTACACCAAGACTGAAACATAAACAGATGTGAGATGAAGATGTTTCAGTGGAGATTTATCAACTGGAACCACTAATGCCACTCCGGAACAGTGTGCTGACATTAGAGTCTATTGAGTGCACAGGAACAGAGGTTATATGGGAACTCTCTGTATTTTTTTTTCTCAATTCTTATGTTAACCTAAAATAGCTCTAAAAATTAAGATATATTAAAAGTGAAATAAGAGAGCCATTTAATTTAGAAAACAGGATGTCCTGAAATTTACCAAAGAGTTGAGAAACTATTTGGTTGCTCAATGTAGTCTGGAATAGTGGTCAGGTTACACAAAATTTTACTCATTCTTCAAAAGAACAATAGCACAAATAGACATTATGTTCCCATTCTAACTCATTACATTCAGAAATACTAAACCAAGCCAGGTGGTGGCGCACACCTTTAACCCCAACACTTGGAAGGCAGAGCCAGGTGAATCTCTTGAGTTTGAGGCCAGCCTGGCTACACAGAGAAACCCTTTGGGGGGAGATGGGGCGGGGAGAGGGGAGAAAGAAGCAGTAAACTGGAGACAAACGTAAATTAAAATAAAACAAAAACAGCAACAACAAAAGACACCCAGAAATAAAGCCATTATAAACAAGTGTGCTCAAAACCTCTTTAAACCAGCAGCCAGAAAGGTGAAGCAGGAGGTTGTTAAGTGTTCAAGGCCAGCCTTAGTTATACACAGTGTGTCCCCTTCTCAAAAAGCAAAATGAAACAAAAGAAAATCTCTCTAAAAATAAACTGGGTAAGATATAATTCAGTGGTGGAGTGTTTGTATAATATGCATGAGAATTCTATCAGTGGTAGGCCACCATGCACCCAACCTCTCCATACAAAACAGTATAAAGTCTATCAAAAGGAGCTGATAGATTCTGAATATTTATTTTTAGTAGCAGGGATAAAACTCAGGGCCTTACACATGCCAGAAAAGTATTCTACCACTTAACTACACACCAGCCCTAAATACTTTATTTTTTTAACATTATTTTCAGGTGGGTGCACACCAAGACACACGTGTCACCTTCTACCATGTGAAGTCAGGAGATCTAACTCCAGTCATGAGGCTGGGGGTGTGGTGGAGTGCCTTTACCCACTGAAACATCTTGCCAGCCCTGAAATCTTGGTATCTATAGTATCACAGAGGCAAGAACAGCAAATAAATTCAAACAACTTAGTTAAGGTTTCATTATAATACAGTGTATTACATACTGTTTGTGTCAATTTTCACTGAGGTCTATATATCCTCAAGGCTGTGCCAGGAATGGCAGAACACATTTGTATTCCTAGCACTTGGCAAGTTGAAGCAGGAGGATACCAACTTCAAGGCCAGTCTGAATATACACAATGAGCTGAAAGTAGGCCTAAGCTGTAGAAGACCCGCGCCATAAATTAATTAATTAAACAAACCTCTTCTTTTTACTCCCTTTTAATCAGTTAGCTATGCTCACATTTTGCACTAAGGTCTAAGTGATGAAGAAGATGCAGAATATACCAGTTCCTTGGAATCACTTCCCAGGACTCTTTCAGAATTCCAAGTTTTAACTAAGTTCAATGTGGCCTTCAGAAATGTTTTTTTTTTTTTTTTTGGTTTTTCAAGACAGGGTTTCTCTGTGTAGCTTTGCGCCTTTCCTGGGACTCACTTGGTAGCCCAGGCTGGCCTCGAACTCACAGAGATCCGCCTGGCTCTGCCTCCCGAGTGCTGGGATTAAAGGCGTGCGCCACCACCGCCCGGCCTGGCCTTCAGAAATGTTTTATTCAGGGCTGGGAATGCATCTTGATGCTGGAGCACTTGCCTAACATTCATCCAACTTTAACACTGCTAAATAAATGAGTAATTTTTTTTATAATTTAAAGAAATGTCTTGTTTGAATAGAAGACTCTTTTGACTTTTTGTCTGCTTGAGATAGGTCTCAACCATGTAGTCCAGGCTGGCCTCAAACTTGTGATCCTCATGCCTCACTAACCTGAGTGCTGGGAGTAGAGGTGTCTCTTTATGGGACTTCCAGAAGTTTTTTGTTGTTGTTATTGTTTTAATTTGAATACATTTATTTTTAATTGTTTGACTTATTCTGCTGGACTGGGAATCAATTACCTGGAGCCTCATGAATGCTAGGCAATTACTGTACCACTAAGCTATATCTACAAACCTTGAATATATTTTTATGAGACAAGCGTTCTTTTTAGTTTAGCCTCTGTCCCATCAAATTTTCCTAATGCCAGCCCAATTCAGTCATTTTCTATTTGTCTGACTATATAGTAACTCTAACCTACATCTCTGTCTTAAAACTGAAGTCATAGTCAAGTTCCTTTCCACTGAAAATATCTCCATGTCTATCACATCAATACATATGTTTTAGAGACAGTTATGTTGCTTTCATTTTCAGTCTTCCCATCTTTTTTTTTTTTAAAGATTTATTTATTTATTACGTACACAGAAGAGGGTGCCAGATCTCACTACAGGTAGTTGTGAGCCACCATGTGGTTGCTGGGAATTGAACTCAGGACCTCTGGAAGAACAGCCAGTGCTCTTAACCTCTGAGCCATCTCTCCAGCCCCAGTCTTCCCATCTTAAGGGCCACATGAATTTTCAGAATAATGACATTAAATAAGCCCACTTCAAAGAGATGGTGGCTAGTGTTGTTTATCGATACATAATTATATGAGAGAATATACATTACTAGAAGTTAAACAAGGGCTTATGGTCACATGTGAAGAACCATTACTTTTTGTCAAGTTAACAATTTGTTCTGATAATGTATTTGGCAATATTCTTTTGTTACATTAAACACATGCACACTTCCATAAGTACACATTCAAATATATAACCATACTTCACAAACAATGTAATTTAGGCCCTTATATAGATAAGCCAAAGTGAAGATGGTAAATCTGGAATTGGATCTGTACAGAGACACTTCATCAGGGGAGCTCCTTTCTCACACACTAATGCGGAAAGGATAGGATACACTAAGGGAAAAGCTGGCACAAAATTTTCCAATGATCATTTTCTACGTGGCTTTACTCAAGCTGTCTATTAATGATAAATTAAAAGACTCTTTACCTGTCAGGACCTGAGTTCAGGCACTCAAGAGTTTCGTATTTCTCTTGCAGAAGCTGATGACAATACTAATCCCTGCACTGTGTAGGGAGGTGCATTCCTTGCACTGGCTTAAGTGCCAGTGATTTCACCAACCCTTGAAGTGCAGAACAGTAAAAAAACAGTTTTCAGCCGTTTTCGCTTACTAGTTTCTCATATTAAAAAAGTATATTACAAAATAAGATCTCAAATAGTTTTTTAAAATAAACCATGCCTAAAAGACAGTGCCTTAGAGTCTAACAGACTCTCAGGATTAATGCATATATTACAAGATGGCCTCTCCACTCATTAAAAACTTATACCGCATCAATTTCATGGCTTCAAATACTTTTCTGGTTGGTTTTACCCTAAAGCATCAAAATTTAGTGGATCCTAATATGTGAATCTTTTTTTTGAGACAGGGTCTCACTGTGTAGCCCTGGCTGGCCTGGAACTCACAGAGATCCACTGGCCTCTGCCTGCTGAGTGCTGGGATTAAAGGCATGGGACACCATGCCAGGCTGAATCAATCTTGTATAAGTTTGAAGTATTAATGGGTACTTGATGTGATTAGCTAGGTTAAAATGTTCCCTGTTACCAGCAGATAGCTCTGGAAAGAGCTGGGTCAAATTTATAATTATCACTTTCTAAAGAAACAACATGCCATACTCGCCTATAAGGTAAAAACCATAAAATGCTACTAGGTCTAAGGACAAAACTAAATTGTGTGATTGTGTGTGTGTGTGTGTGTGTGTGTGTGTGTGTGTGTGTAAAGGTCAAATCTATCCATGCTGCTTACACAAATCTTAAAATATCAAATCAATAAAATTACCGTTTTGCAAATTACATTCTACAATCAACCAAACTTCCACATGACTCTGGGTTTCTCCTGATGCTATAGGAGAAAAGGATTGGGAAATGTTCCGTAGCTAGTTCTGAAGGAAAATTTTGTTGTTGTTGATTTTGTTTTTCGAGACAGGATTTCTCTGTGTAGCTAGCTCCTAGAACTCACTCTACAAACCAGGCTGGCCCCAAACTCAGAGATCCGCCTGCCTCTGCCTCCCAAGTGCTAGGATTAAAGGCGTGTGCTACCACCGCCCGGTGAAAAATGTCTTAGAACTGTACTGTTCTATCTGACTCTCTCTATAAATTCTTTTTCCTTAAGTGAGAGCACTAACTGAGGCTGCTCCAAGTGCAGGCCACTGGCAGTTTAGCACCAGTCAGTTGTGAAACTCAGAATCTTGTAAAACCCTGAACCCTTTCTGCAGTTTGGGAAGGAATGTTTGTTCTGGGTTTTTTGTTTGTTTGTTTGTTTATTCATTTGTTTGTTTTTGGTTTTTAGAGACAGGGTTTCTCTGTGTAGCCCTGGCTGTCCTAGAACTCGTTCTGTAGACCAGGCTGGCCTCGAACTCAGATATGTGTCTTGTTTGTTAAGTGATCTAAAATGCTGTATTTATTTTACTAGATCTGCCTATCTACACTGACTTAAATGTTCTCTAACTGAAAACTAGCCTTGATTTAACTGTCTCAAGTGTTTCCATTTTTCCTAAGAGGTGAAGAAATTGACTATACTCTCATTTGCCAGGCTATCTTTCGAAAGGTAGCATTCGTTCAAGTCCATTTGAAGAATCTGTTTTTCTAAAGGTAAACTGCAATAGTTTAACCTCACAAACTAAACTACTGAGCATAAGCTAACTTCAGCAACAGTGTGGGCAACCACTACTACCTCATCTTCCTCCTGACAAGACATTTTAGAAAAGTCAAGTCACAATGCCAGACCTTAAAATAAACCTGTATGCTTCTTCTCAGCATAATGTAAAGCAGAAGAGAAGAATAAAAAAATAGGACTTTTTAAAAATACCAATAACTTATTCTATGTCAAATGAGATTTTCTGTAAGTAACCAATAAAATATTCTGACAAGGAATGGTAAGGTAAACACAAAAGTGAAAAACAATTTGGCTCCATTCATCTTATGTGTGAATAAGCTATGAACCCCAAATCTATTACAACCTTACTGAAATTACAACATCTACAATAGTTCTCATTTTAAAGATGCTAATAGGGTTCCCACACAAAATACACCATGCTTCTTTTTTTAACATCCTGATGACTAACACCAATATCTAGCTTCTAACCTTAACACTTGGCCTCACAAAGCAAGCTTTTTTCTAGTTATAAGTAAGACTTACTATCTCAATTAAACCCACAGTTCAAGGTGGTGAGGTCTTCTAAGAAAAATACAGGCTAGGCGGTAATGGGGCACACCTTTAATGCCAGCACTCAGGAAGCAGAGGCAGGTGGATCTCTGTGAGCTCGAGGCCAGCCTGGTCTACAGAGTGAGTTCCAGGATAGCCAGGGCTACACAGAAAAACTCTTGTCTCGAAAAACTACAAAAAAAAAAAAAAAAAGAAAGAAAAATACATAACATATAAAAATAAGCTCCTTTGATGAACTTTCATATTCAAAGTACTTAATTAAAAAAAAAAAATTCACCCAGGAAGGTGTGAGGTGGTGGCACATGCCATTAATCTCAGCAGCAGGCGGCTCTCAGTTCAAGACCAGCCTGGTCTACAGAGGAGTTCCAGGACAGCCAGGACAGACAGAGAAACCTTGTCTCCTCCCCCCCCAAAAAAAAACAAAACAAAACAAAACAAAACAAAACAAAAACCAGCTTTGTTATGCTTGTTATTATATTCACTTTACATGTATAAAAATGTGATTTCCCAGGATAACAACATAAGCTGTTTCAAATAGAATTTAAATTCTGACACTTCTCTTATCTTACAATACACATACATAATACTATTTAAACATTCCCATAAACAACTAACAAACTTGCTTTTCTTTGCTTTGTTTTGTTATTTTTTGAGACAAGAGTCTCACCACATAGACCAGGTTGGCCAAAAACATGTAGTTCTCTTGCCTCAGCCTCCCAATCCCAGGATTATAGGTATGCACCACCATGCCTGGCTCATTTTAAAGTAATCGGCACTGAAGTCTCAATTGGAAAGTCTGAGTCAGTCAGTCTCTGTCTCTCTCCACATACCAAATTAAAATGGAAAACAGGGCTCACCTTCATCTCCTTCTGGCGCATACGAAGCTGTGATAATGTCAATATCAGCACAATTCATCACAATCTGATTGGTTGCCTGCCTTACCTAAGAAGAAAGGAAAATCCAGCTATTATCAGAAATAGCACAAAAAATATGTTGACCTTCAACCTGGGCTAATGTTTCATGCAATTTTTTAAAACCTAGGCTGATTATTTATACAATAGTAAAAATAAATAAGTTGTTTTAATACTTCAAAGCAACTCACATTTTCTAAATTATATTAAAAGCCATAATACATGTTTAAGTTTTTCATACTATTTAAATATCTGATCAATAAATAAAATCTTTTCTACTTAAATCTTTATTTTAAAAAAAAAATCATTTTATATTGGGAATTAAAGAGATAGCTCAGCCATTATGAGCAAAGGCTGGAGTTCAGTTCCCAACATCCACATCAGGAAGCAATCTCTCTCTCTCTCTCTCTCTCTCTCTCTCTCTCACACACACACACACACACACACACACACACTCTCTCTCCCTTCCTCTCTCCCTCCCTCCCGGTGGGTGATGCACGACTTTAATCAGAGCACCCAGGAGGCAGAAGCAGGAGGATTTCTGTGAGTTTGAGGCCAGACTGGTCTACACAGTGAGTTCTAAACCAGGCAGTGTTATATTTTTTTTTAATTCTTTCTTAAATAAACAAAATCTTTAAAATAAATGAAAGGAAGAAAAATTGGTAGCATGACTTCATGGGTAAAGACACTTGCTGTCAAGCCCGATGACCTGAGTTCAGTCCCTGGGACCCACTTGTAAGAAGCAGAGAACTGACTCCTACTGCATTGCCTTCCACATGTGGGCCACAGAACAAGCACCCATGGGAGCAGACACACACACACACACACACACACACACACACACACACACACAGACGAATATTTGATGAGAAACAGGCTGGAGAGATGGTCCAGTGAGTAAGAGCACTTGTTGCTCTTGCAGAGAATGAGGGTTCTGTTCCCAGCAGCCACATAGCAGCTCACAATCATCTGTAACTCCAGTTCTAAGAGTTCTGACTTCCTCTTCTGACCTCTGCAGGCACCAGGCATGCATATGGTGGACAGACATACATGCGAGCAAAACATCCATGCACATAAATAAATCTACAAAAGACTTTTCAAAAGTTTTTTCTTATCATGTCCAGGTGCAGGGAATCTGGCAGCCTCTTCTGGCCTCCAACAGCACCTCCACTCATGTGACAAACACTCACACATACACACACAAATATAAATAAAATAAAAATAAATCTGTTTACATGGTGAATTCCAGGGTAGCCAGAGCTATATAGTGAGACTCTGTCTCATTTTTTAATTGAGTAAGTATTTAAATAAATAAATCTAAAA